>NC_088235.1:5210797-5228297 GCF_036934945.1 Oncorhynchus masou masou
AACGGAAGCAAACGGAACCAAACGGGGATAAACATAACTGGATTTGTCCAAGAGAAACTTTCCTTTGCAGCATTTGGACTAATGATTACACGCCTAGATCATCTAGATGCAGGCAAGAGTGTACAAGATGGTACTGAATGTGTCGATGTTTGTCACTTTGATTACTCAAATGTCTCTCAACCTACGTTGTAAACGTTCATTCATAGGCTAGTTTATAGCAACCTTTTTATTTTTACATTTATTTTATTTCACCTTTATTTAATTAACCAGTTAGGCTAGTTGAGAACAAGTTCTCATTTACAACTGTGACCTGGTCAATATAAAGTATAGCAGTGTGACAGACAACAACACAGAGTTACACATGGAGTAAACAATAAACAAGTCAATAACACAGTAGAAAAAAAGAAAAAAAGTGTCTATATACATTGTGTGCAAAAGGCACGAGGAGGTACCTTGTGATGGGTATAGGAAAAATGATAGAGTATCATGTAGTAAGTAGCCTTAACTTATTGATATTACATTGAGCTGAGCGAATGGAATATGAAAGAGAGTCATCAAATATTCTGTAATAGAAATAAGGACATGCTCATAAGAAGAAAAAAGATTGTCCTCCCTCATCTTAAACGGCACCAACCGCCACTGACTGACATGCAGACTTGTAGCAGAGGAGCCTGGAGGGTTAACGGGGGAGGTCTGTAGGACCTATGTAATTAAAAACACACACACACAGCATACCCTTGGCTTTAATTACCAGTCAGTTTGGTCTGATGGGGTTTTCTATAGTTTAATGTCTGTACTACTGTTAATATGAGCTGAGATTAAACCGCTGTGTTACTGGTGGTAGGTAGGCCAGCATGAAGAGGTGTGAAGATCTGATTACCATTTAAGAGGACTATAGTCTCATGGGATCTGTCTGTCACTCGTGAGGATGTCTGTCACAAGTTCTGGCCTGGTTTAGATCTTATCTGTCGGAAAGATATCAGTTTGTCTCTGAATGGTTTGTCCTCTGACAAATCAACTGTAAATTTCGGTGTTCCTCAAGGTTCCGTTTTAGGACCACTATTGTTTTCACTATATATTTTAACTCTTGGGGATGTTATTTGAAAACATAATGTTAACTTTCACTGCTATGCGGATGACACAGCTGTACATTTCAATGAAACATGGTGAAGCCCCAAAATTGCCCTTGCTAGAAGCATGTGTTTCAGACATAAGGAAGTGGATGGCTGCAAACTTTCTACTTTTAAACTTGGACAAAACAGAGATGCTTGTTCTAGGTCCCAAGAAACAAAGAGATCTTCTGTTGAATCTGACAATTAATCTTAATGGTTGTACAGTCGTCTCAAATAAAACTGTGAAGGACCTTGGCGTTACTCTGGACCCTGATCTCTCTTTTGAAGAAAATATCAAGACCATTTCAAGGACAGCTTTTTTCCATCTACGTAACATTGCAAAAATCAGAAACTTTGTGTCCAAAAATAATGCAGAAAAATTAATCCATGCTTTTGTCACTTCTAGGTTAGACTACTGCAATGCTCTACTTTCCGGCTACCTGGATAAAGCACAAAATAGACTTCAGTTAGTGCTAAATACGGCTGCTAGAATCCTGACTAGAAGCCAAAAATTGATCATATTACTCCAGTGCTAGCCTCCCTACACTGGCTTCCTGTCAAAGCAAGGGCTGATTTCAAGGTTTTACTGCTAACCTACAAAGCATTACATGTGCTTACTCCTACCTATCTCTCTGATTTGGTCCTGCCATACATACCTACACGTACGCTACGGTCACAAGACGCAGGCCTCGTAATTGTCCCTAGAAATTCTAAGCAAACATCCGGAGGCAGGGCTTTCTCCTATAGAGCTCCATTTTTATGGAAAGGTCTGCCTACCCATGTTGGAGACGCAAACTCGGTCTCAACCTTTAAGTCTTTACTGAAGACTCATCTCTTCAGTGGGTCATATGATTGAGTGTAGTCTGGCTCAGGAGTGGGAAGGTGAACGGAAAGGCTCTGGAGCAACGAACCGCCCTTGCTGTCTCTCCCTGGCCGGTTCCCCTCTTTCCACTGGGAGTCTCTGCCTCGAACCCTATTACAGGGGCTGAGTCACTGGCTTACTGCGGCTCTCTCATGCCGTCCCTGGAAGGGGTGCATCACCTGAGTGGGTTGATTCACTGATGTGGTCATCCTGTCTGGGTTGGCGCCCCCCCCCCTTGGGTTGTGCCATGGCGGAGATCTTTGTGGGCTATACTCAGCCTTGTCTCAGGATGGTAAGTTGGTGGTTGAAGATATCCCTCTAGTGGTGTGGGGGCTGTGCTTTGGCAAAGTGGGTGGGGTTATATCCTTCCTGTTTGGCCCTGTCCGGGGGTGTTCTTGGATGGGGCCACAGTGTCTCCTGACCCCTCCTGTCTCAGCCTCCAGTATTTATGCTGCAGTAGTTTATGTGTCGGGGGGCTAGGGTCAGTTTGTTATATCTGGAGTACTTCTCCTGTCCTATTCGGTGTCCTATGTGAATCTAAGTGTGCGTTCTCTAATTCTCTCCTTCTCTCTTTCTTTCTCTCTCGGAGGACCTGAGCCCTAGGACCATGCCCCAGGACTACCTGACATGATGACTCCTTGCTGTCCCCAGTCCAACTGACCGTGCTGCTGCTCCAGTTTCAACTGTTCTGCATTATTATTACTCGACCATGCTAGTCATTTATGAACATTTGAACATCTTGGCCATGTTCTGTTATAATCTCCACCCGGCAATGCCAGAAAAGGACTGGCCACCCCACATAGCCTCGTTCCTCTCTAGGTTTCATGCTAGGTTTTGGACTTTCTAGGGAGTTTTTCAAAGCCACCGTGCTTCTACACTTGCATTGCTTGCTGTTTGGGGTTTTAGGCTGGGTTTCTGTACAGCACTTTGAGATATCAGCTGATGTACTAAGGGCTATACAAATACATTTGATTTGATTTGATTTGAGTCAACAGATTGCCAGAGTTGGATCAAATCAAATCAAATGACATTGGTCGGAATACTTATGTAAAAAAGATATTTCTGTTTTTTATTGTTAATACATTTGCAAAAATTTCTAAAAACCTGTTTTTGGTTTGTCATTGTGGAGTATTGTGTGGAGATTGATGATATTTTTTATTTATTTAATTCATTTTAGAATAAGGCTGTAACGTATATTTTTGGGGAAAAAGTCAAGGGGTCTGAATACTTTCCTAATACACTGTAAGTCCAACCGGCCTCACCTCCACATCCACAGACCACGTGCACCCACGCCAGCCCAGGACCTACACATCCACAGACCACGTGTACCCACGCCAGCCTAGGACCTCCACATCCACAGACCACGTGTACCCACGCCAGCCCAGGACCTCCACAACCACAGACCACGTGTAACCACGCCAGCCCAGGACCTCCACATCCACAGACCACGTGTAACCACGCCAGCCCAGGACCTCCACATCCACATCCACAGACCACGTGTACCCACGCCAGCCCTGGACCTCCACATCCACATCCACAGACCACGTGTACCCACGCCAGCCCAGGACCTCCACATCCACAGACCACGTGTACCCACGCCAGCCCAGGACCTCCACATCCACAGACCACGTGTACCCACACCAGCCCAAGACCTCCACAACCACAGACCACGTGTACCCACGCCAGCCCAGGACCTACACATCCACAGACCACGTGTACCCACGCCAGCCCAGGACCTCCACATCCACAGACCACGTGTACCCACACCAGCCCAAGACCTCCACATCCACAGACCACGTGCACCCACGCCAGCCCAGGACCTACACATCCACAGACCACGTGTACCCACGCCAGCCTAGGACCTCCACATCCACAGACCACGTGTACCCACGCCAGCCCAGGACCTCCACAACCACAGACCACGTGTACCCACACCAGCCCAGGACCTCCACATCCACAGACCACGTGCACCCACGCCAGCCCAGGACCTCCACATCCACAGACCACGTGTACCCACGCCAGCCCAGGACCTCCACAACCACAGACCACGTGTAACCACGCCAGCCCAGGACCTCCACATCCACAGACCACGTGTAACCACGCCAGCCCAGGACCTCCACATCCACATCCACAGACCACGTGTACCCACGCCAGCCCAGGACCTCCACATCCACAGACCACGTGTAACCACGCCAGCCCTGGACCTCCACATCCACATCCACAGACCACGTGTACCCACGCCAGCCCAGGACCTCCACATCCACAGACCACGTGTACCCACGCCAGCCCAGGACCTCCACATCCACAGACCACGTGTACCCACACCAGCCCAAGACCTCCACAACCACAGACCACGTGTACCCACGCCAGCCCAGGACCTACACATCCACAGACCACGTGTACCCACGCCAGCCCAGGACCTCCACATCCACAGACCACGTGTACCCACACCAGCCCAAGACCTCCACATCCACAGACCACGTGCACCCACGCCAGCCCAGGACCTACACATCCACAGACCACGTGTACCCACGCCAGCCTAGGACCTCCACATCCACAGACCACGTGTACCCACGCCAGCCCAGGACCTCCACAACCACAGACCACGTGTACCCACACCAGCCCAGGACCTCCACATCCACAGACCACGTGCACCCACGCCAGCCCAGGACCTCCACATCCACAGACCACGTGTACCCACGCCAGCCCAGGACCTCCACAACCACAGACCACGTGTAACCACGCCAGCCCAGGACCTCCACATCCACAGACCACGTGTAACCACGCCAGCCCAGGACCTCCACATCCACATCCACAGACCACGTGTACCCACGCCAGCCCTGGACCTCCACATCCACATCCACAGACCACGTGTACCCACGCCAGCCCAGGACCTCCACATCCACAGACCACGTGCACCCACGCCAGCCCAGGACCTCCACATCCACAGACCACGTGTACCCACGCCAGCCCAGGACCTCCACATCCACAGACCACGTGTACCCACGCCAGCCCAGGACCTCCACAACCACAGACCACGTGTACCCACGCCAGCCCAGGACCTCCACAACCACAGACCACGTGTACCCATGCCAGCCCAGGACCTCCACATCCACAGACCACGTGTACCCACGCCAGCCCAGGACCTCCACAACCACAGACCACGTGTACCCACGCCAGCCCAGGACCTCCACAACCACAGACCACGTGTACCCATGCCAGCCCAGGACCTCCACATCCACAGACCACGTGTACCCACGGCAGCCCAGGACCTCCACATCCACAGACCACGTGTACCCACGCCAGCCCAGGACCTCCACATCCACAGACCACGTGTACCCACGGCAGCCCAGGACCTCCACATCCACAGACCACGTGTACCCACGCCAGCCCAGGACCTCCACATCCGCAGGATCGTCTGAGACCAGCCAACACACCTCTAAGTGTTCTGCAGCAATACTCCATCCCATCTGGTTTGCACTTAGTGGGACTATCATTTGTTTTTCAACAGGACAATGACCCAACACACCTCCAGGCTGTGTAAGGGCTATTTGACAAAGAAGGAGAGTGATGGAGGGCTGCATCAGATGACCAGGCCACCTCATTCACCCAACCTTAAACCAATTGAGATGGTCTGGAAGGAGTTGGACCACAGAGTGAAGGGAAAGCAGCCAACAAGTGCTCAGCATATGTGGGAACTCCTTCAAGACTGTTGGAAAAGCATTCCAGGTGAAGCAGGTTGAGAGAATGCAAAGAATGTGCAAAGCTGTCATCATGGCAAAGGGTGGCTACTTTGAAGAATCTCAAATATAAAATATATTTTTATTTGTATAACACTTTTTGGGTTACTACATGATTCCATGTGTGTTATTTCAGAGTTTTGATGTCTTCACTATGATTCTACAATGTAGAACATAGTAAAAATAAAGTAAAGGAATGGGGTACCATTTGGGACGTCCAAACCCTTTCGTAAAGTGTCTCCAAAGTGAAGCGTCTCCAAACGACTAGCCAGCACACGAGAGATTGGATCTCTACTATCTGGGTCCGGATTACTCCCCTCCGAGCTCTTCCTAACCTGTAACCCTCTTCCTCTCCTCTGCTCATCCTAACGTGTCCACTCTTCCTCTTCTCTTCCTAACGTGTCCCCTCTTCCTCTCCTCTTCCTAACGTGTCCCCTCTCCCTCTCCTCTTCCTGACGTGTCCCCTCTCCCTCTTCTCTTCCTAACGTGTCCCCTCTTCCTCTCCTCTTCCTAACGTGTCCACTCTTCCTCTCCTCTTCCTAACGTGTCCCCTCTTCCTCTCCTCTTCCTAACGTGTCCCCTCTTCCTCTCCACTGCTCTTTCCAACCTGTACCCCTCTTCCTCTCCTCTGCTCATCCTAACGTGTCCCCTCTTCCTCTCCTCTTCCTAACGTGTCCCCTCTTCCTCTCCACTGCTCTTTCCAACCTGTACCCCTCTTCCTCTTCCTCTCCTCTTTCTAACGTGTCCCCTCTTCCTCTCCTCTGCTCTTTCCAACCTGTACCCCTCTTCCTCTCCTCTGCTCTTCCTAACGTGTCCCCTCTTCCTCTCCACTGCTCTTTCCAAACTGTACCCCTCTTCCTCTACTCTTCCTAACGTGTCCCCTCTTCCTCTCCTCTGCTCTTTCTAACCTGTTCCCCTCTTCCTCTCCTCTTCCTAACATGTCCCCTCTTCCTCTCCACTGCTCTTTCCAAACTGTACCCCTCCTCCTCTACTCTTCCTAACGTGTCCCCTCTTCCTCTCCTCTGCTCTTTCCAACCTGTTCCCCTCTTCCTCTCCTCTTCCTAACATGTCCCCTCTTCCTCTCCTCTGCTCTTTCCAACCTGTACCCCTCTTCCTCTCCTCTGCTCTTTCCAACCTGTACCCCTCTTCCTCTCCTCTGCTCTTTCCAACCTGTACCCCTCTTCCTCTTCCTCTACTCTTCCTAACGTGTCCCCTCTTCCTCTCCTCTGCTCTTTCCAAACTGTACCCCTCTTCCTCTCCTCTTCCTAACGTGTACCCTCTTCCTCTCTCCTGCTCTTTCCACCCTGTACCCCTCTTCCTCTCCTCTGCTCTTCCTAACGTGTCCCCTCTTCCTCTCCTCTGCTCTTCCTAACGTGTCCCCTCTTCCTCTCCTCTGCTCTTCCTAACGTGTCCCCTCTTCCTCTCCTCTGCTCTTTCCAAACTGTACCCCTCTTCCTCTCCTCTTCCTAACGTGTACCCTCTTCCTCTCTCCTGCTCTTTCCAACCTGTACCCCTCTTCCTCTCCTCTGCTCTTCCTAACATGTCCCCTCTTCCTCTCCTCTGCTCTCCCCTGCCTATCTCTTCTCCTCTACCCTGCCTGTCTCCTCTCCTCTCCCCTGCCTGTCTCTTACATTTACATTTACATTTAAGTCATTTGGCAGACGCTCTTATCCAGAGCGACTTCTCCTCTCCCCTGCCTCTCTCTTCTCCTCTCCCCTGCCTGTCTCTTCTCCTCTCCCCTGCCTGTCTCTTCTCCTCTCCCCTGCCTGTCTCTTCTCCTCTCCCCTGCCTGTCTCTTCTCCTCTCCCCTGCCTGTCTCTTCTCCTCTCCCCTGCCTATATCTTCTCCTCTCCCCTGCGTGTCTCTTCTCTTCTCCCCTGCCTGTCTCTTCTCCTCTCCCCTGCCTGTCTCTTCTCCTCTCCCCTGCCTGTCTCTTCTCCTCTCCCTGCCTGTCTCTTCTCTTCTCCCCTGCCTGTTTCTTCTCCTCTCCCCTGCCTCGTAGCTAGCTAGCTACATAGCTACATAGCCGTCTTTGTATCTAAGACAATTGTGTAGTCTAGAGTGATTTTCTAGGTTAGCTAGCCAGCTATTGTCGTTCTTTTAACGTAACGTAACGCAATCAACACTGCTAGCTAGCTAGCTAGCCCCAAATAGCAGCACTGTAGAAACTATTACACTCGACGGAACGACTTGATTAGTGTAGTGTCAACATCGCAGCCACTGCCAGCTAGCCTACTCCAGCAGTACTGTATCATTTCAATCATTTTAGTCAATGAGATTCTTGCTACGTAAGCTTAACTTTCTGAACATTCGAGACGTGTAGTCCACTTGTCATTCCAATCTCCTTTGCATTAGCGTAGCCTCTTCTGTAGCCTGTCAACTATGTGTCTATCTATCTATCCCTGTTCTCTCCTCTCTGCACAGACCATACAAACGCTCCACACCGCGTGGCCGCGGCCACCCTAATCTGGTGGTCCCAGCGCGCACGACCCACGTGGAGTTCCAGGTCTCCGGTAGCCTCTGGAACTGCCGATCTGCGGCCAACAAGGCAGAGTTCATCTCAGCCTATGCCTCCCTCCAGTCCCTCGACTTCTTGGCACTGACGGAAACATGGATCACCACAGATAACACTGCTACTCCTACTGCTCTCTCTTCGTCCGCCCACGTGTTCTCGCACACCCGAGAGCTTCTGGTCAGCGGGGTGGTGGCACCGGGATCCTCATCTCTCCCAAGTGGTCATTCTCTCTTTCTCCCCGTACCCATCTGTCTATCGCCTCCTTTGAATTCCATGCTGTCACAGTTACCAGCCCTTTCAAGCTTAACATCCTTATCATTTATCGCCCTCCAGGTTCCCTCGGAGAGTTCATCAATGAGCTTGATGCCTTGATAAGCTCCTTTCCTGAGGACGGCTCACCTCTCACAGTCCTGGGCGACTTTAACCTCCCCACGTCTACCTTTGACTCATTCCTCTCTGCCTCCTTCTTTCCACTCCTCTCCTCTTTTGACCTCACCCTCTCACCTTCCCCCTACTCACAAGGCAGGCAATACGCTCGACCTCATCTTTACTAGATGCTGTTCTTCCACTAACCTCATTGCAACTCCCCTCCAAGTCTCCGACCACTACCTTGTATCCTTTTCCCTCTCGCTCTCATCCAACACTTCCCACACTGCCCCTACTCGGATGGTATCGCGCCGTCCCAACCTTCGCTCTCTCTCCCCCGCTACTCTCTCCTCTTCCATCCTATCATCTCTTCCCTCTGCTCATACCTTCTCCAACCTATCTCCTGATTCTGCCTCCTCAACCCTCCTCTCTTCCCTTTCTGCATCCTTTGACTCTCTATGTCCCCTATCCTCCAGGCCGGCTCGGTCCTCCCCTCCCGCTCCGTGGCTCGGCCGACTCATTGCGAGCTCACAGAACAGAGCTCCGGGCAGCCGAGCGGAAATGGAGGAAAACTCGCCTCCCTGCGGACCTGGCATCCTTTCACTCCCTCCTCTCTACATGTTCCTCCTCTGTCTCTGCTGCTAAAGCCACTTTCTACCACTCTAAATTCCAAGCATCTGCCTCTAACCCTAGGAAGCTCTTTGCCACCTTCTCCTCCCTCCTGAATCCTCCTCCCCCCTCCTCCCTCTCTGCAGATGACTTCGTCAACCATTTTGAAAAGAAGGTCGACGACATCCGATCCTCGTTTGCTAAGTCAAACGACACCGCTGGTTCTGCTCACACTGCCCTACCCTGTGCTCTGACCTCTTTCTCCCCTCTCTCTCCAGATGAAATCTCGCTTCTTGTGACGGCCGGCCGCCCAACAACCTGCCCGCTTGACCCTATCCCCTCCTCTCTTCTCCAGACCATTTCCGGAGACCTTCTCCCTTACCTCACCTCGCTCATCAACTCATCCCTGACCGCTGGCTACGTCCCTTCCGTCTTCAAGAGAGCGAGAGTTGCACCCCTTCTGAAAAAACCTACACTCGATCCCTCTGATGTCAACAACTACAGACCAGTATCCCTTCTTTCTTTTCTCTCCAAAACTCTTGAACGTGCCGTCCTTGGCCAGCTCTCCCGCTATCTCTCTCAGAATGACCTTCTTGATCCAAATCAGTCAGGTTTCAAGACTAGTCATTCAACGGAGACTGCTCTTCTCTGTATCACGGAGGCGCTCCGCAGTGCTAAAGCTAACTCTCTCTCCTCTGCTCTCATCCTTCTAGACCTATCGGCTGCCTTCGATACTGTGAACCATCAGATCCTCCTCTCCACCCTCTCCGTGTTGGGCATCTCCGGCGCGGCCCACGCTTGGATTGCGTCCTACCTGACAGGTCGCTCCTACCAGGTGGCGTGGCGAGAATCTGTCTCCTCGCCACGCGCTCTCACCACTGGTGTCCCCCAGGGCTCTGTTCTAGGCCCTCTCCTATTCTCGCTATACACCAAGTCACTTGGCTCTGTCATAACCTCACATGGTCTCTCCTATCATTGCTATGCAGACGACACACAATTAATCTTCTCCTTTCCCCTTCTGATGACCAGGTGGCGAATCGCATCTCTGCATGTCTGGCAGACATATCAGTGTGGATGACGGATCACCACCTCAAGCTGAACCTCGGCAAGACGGAGCTGCTCTTCCTCCCGGGGAAGGACTGCCCGTTCCATGATCTCGCCATCACGGTTGACAACTCCATTGTGTCCTCCTCCCAGAGCGCTAAGAACCTTGGCGTGATCCTGGACAACACCCTGTCGTTCTCAACCAGCATCATGGCGGTGGCCCGTTCCTGTAGGTTCATGCTCTACAACATCCGCAGAGTACGACCCTGCCTCACACAGGAAGCGGCGCAGGTCCTAATCCAGGCACTTGTCATCTCCCGTCTGGATTACTGCAACTCGCTGTTGGCTGGGCTCCCTGCCTGTGCCATTAAACCCCTACAACTCATCCAGAACGCCGCAGCCTGTCTGGTGTTCAACCTTCCCAAGTTCTCTAACGTCACCCCGCTCCTCCGCTCTCTCCACTGGCTTCCAGTTGAAGCTCGCATCCGCTACAAGACCATGGTGCTTGCCTACGGAGCTGTGAGGGGAACGGCACCGCAGTACCTCCAGGCTCTGATCAGGCCCTACACCCAAACAAGGGCACTGCCTTCATCCACCTCTGGCCTGCTCGCCTCCCTACCACTGAGGAAGTACAGTTCCCGCTCAGCCCAGTCAAAACTGTTCGCTGCTCTGGCCCCCCAATGGTGGAACAAACTCCCTCACGACGCCAGGACAGCGGAGTCAATCACCACCTTCCGGAGACACCTGAAACCCCACCTCTTCAAGGAATAACTAGGATAGGATAAGTAATCCTTCTCACCCCCCCCTTAAATGATTTAGATGCACTATTGTAAGTGGCTGTTCCACTGGATGTCAGAAGGTGAATTCACCAATTTGTAAGTCGCTCTGGATAAGAGCGTCTGCTAAATGACTTAAATGTAAATGTTAAATGTATCTCTTCCCCTCTCCCCTGCGTGTCTCTTCACTTTTCCCCTGCCTATCTCTTCTCCTCTCCCCTGCCTGTCTCTTCTCCTCTCCCCTGCGTGTCTCTTCACTTTTCCCCTGCCTATCTCTTCTCCTCTCCCCTGCCTGTCTCTTCTCCTCTCCCCTGCGTGTCTCTTCTCCTCTCCCCTGCCTGTCTCTTCTCCTCTCCCCTGCCTGTCTCTTCTCCTCTCCCCTGCCTGTCTCTTCTCCTCTCCCCTGCGTGTCTCTTCTCTTCTCCCCTACCTGTCTCTTCTCCTCTCCCCTGCCTGTCTCTTCTCCTCTCCCTGCCTGTCTCTTCTCCTCTCCCCTGCCTGTCTTTTCTCCTCTCCCCTGCCTATCTCTTCCCCTCTCCCCTGCCTGTCTTTTCTCCTCTCCCCTGCCTGTCTCTTCTCCTCTCCCCTGCCTGTCTCTAATCCTCTCCCCTGCCTGTCTCTTCTCCTCTCCCTGCCTGTCTCTTCTCCTCTCCCCTGCCTGTCTTTTCTCCTCTCCCCTGCCTGTCTCTTCTCCTCTCCCCTGCCTGTCTCTTCTCCTCTCCCCTGCGTGTCTCTTCTCTTCTCCCCTACCTGTCTCTTCTCCTCTCCCCTGCCTGTCTCTTCTCCTCTCCCTGCCTGTCTCTTCTCCTCTCCCCTGCCTGTCTTTTCTCCTCTCCCCTGCCTATCTCTTCCCCTCTCCCTGCCTGTCTTTTCTCCTCTCCCCTGCCTGTCTCTTCTCCTCTCCCCTGCCTGTCTCTAATCCTCTCCCCTGCCTGTCTCTTCTCCTCTCCCTGCCTGTCTCTTCTCCTCTCCCCTGCCTGTCTTTTCTCCTCTCCCCTGCCTATCTCTTCCCCTCTCCCCTGCCTGTCTCTTCTCCTCTCCCCTGCCTGTCTCTTCTCCTCTCCCCTGCCTGTCTCTTCTCCTCTACCCTGCCTGTCTCTTCTCCTCTCCCCTGCCTGTCTCTTCTCCTCTCCCCTGCCTATCTCTTCTGTACCTGTCCCGTCTTCCTCCTCTCCCCTGCCTGTCTCTTCTCCTCTCCCCTGCCTATCTCTTCTCCTCTTCCCTGCCTGTCTCTCCTCCTCTCCCCTGTCTGTCTCTTCTCCTCTCCCCTGCCTGTCTCTTCTCCTCTCCCGTCTTCCTCCTCTCCCGTCTTCCTCCTCTCCCCTGCCTGTCTCTTCTCCTGTCCCGTCTTCCTCCTCTCCCCTGCCTGTCTCTTCTCCTCTCCCGTCTTCCTCCTCTCCCCTGTAGGATGTCTAGTTGCTGTTGGTAATCAGGTCTGTATCGTCAACAAACTTAATGGTTGAGTTTGAGACGTGCGTCGCCACAAAGTCATGGGTGAATAGGGAGTACAGGAGGTGCCTGAGCATCAGCGTGGCGGAGTTGTTATTGCCTACCTTCACCACCTGATATCGGCCCGTCGGGAAGTCCAGGACCCAGTTGCACAGGCGGCGTTCAGACCCAGGGACCCGAGCTTAATGATGAGCTTGAAGAGTTTAGTGGCACAGCCCTCTCAAAAGAATTCAACCACAATAGTTCATCTAAAAAGATTGTGAGAATGAAATGGATAAAACACATTCTAAAGCTTCCCCATTTGACCTGTTTATATAGTCATGAAAAGTGTACGAAGAAAACAAATTTAACACAGTCCAAAAACTGTATTGCTCCATAGACTTCTTCTTGCCTAATGAGCAAAGCGATGATGTCAGGGATATGTCATCACTCAAGCTAAACCAATGGAGCATTCTAACAAGGGTTTTCCTATACACATGTCCATAATGGAATGGTTTAATTATGAGCAACATATAAATGTGCAAGTAATATACCTAAATTATAATACTGTGAAATAGCATCATAGCTCTTACAGAGGACACTGTGGTGTTGATCTGTAGTTGATTAAAACAGCATTCTTACAGAGGACACTGTGGTGTTGATCTGTAGTTGATTAACAGCATTCTTACAAAGGACACTGTGGTGTTGATCTGTAGTTGATTAAAACAGCATTCTTACAGAGGACAGTGTGGTGCTGATCTGTAGTTGATTAAAACAGCATTCTTACAGAGGACAGTGTGCAGCAGGGTGGTGATTTCCGTGGATCTGTTGGGGAAGTATGCAAATTCTAGTGGGTGCCCTGGTTCACCTGGTGTGCGAGGTTGTGGAGGTGGGGGAGCTGGTCCCCTGCTGGAGTCATCCCCGAAAGTAGAGGGGTGTTACCCGGGTGGTGAGTAAGGGCCTACAAGCCTGGAGGTCCATAGCCTCTCAAAGCACTCTGATGAAATAAGTGAGTGCTATGGGGCGATAGTTATTTAGTTCAGCTTCCTTCATTTTCATGGGTAAAAGAACAATGATGGACATCTTGAAGCAAGTGGGGAGAACAGACTGGGACAGCGAGGAATTGAATATGTCCAAAAACACTCCAGCCAGCTGGTCTGCACACGCTCTGAGGAAGCGTCTTGGGATGCCATCTGGGCTGGCAGCCTTGCGAGGATTAACATGCTTAAATGTCTTACTCAGAGAACGAGAGCTCACATTCCTTGTGAGCGGTGGTGGCCCACATCGCGGCTCTGTGTTTTCCATGAAGTCGGCGAAGAAGGTGTTTAGTTTGTCTGGGAGTGAAGTGTCAGTGTATGTGACGTGGCTGGCTTTCCCTTCACAAACCTTGTTTGTCTGGAGTCCCTGCCACATACGACTTTCGTCTAAGCCGTTGAATTGCGACTCCACTTTGTCCATGTACTGTCGTTTAGCCTCTGTGATTGGCTTACGGAGCCTAATGGAGGTCATAGCTGGTCTGTTTGTACACGTCCATGTTCTCAGTCACTTTGACATGGATAAATGCGGTGGTTGGAGCTTTCAGTTTGGCGTGAATGCTGCCATCTATCCACGGTTTTTGGTTGGGATAAGTTGTAATCGTCACAGTGGGAACAACATCCTCTATGCACTTCCTGATTAACCCAGTCACAGAGGAAGTGTATACATCAATGTTATTCTCAGAGGCAACCCGGAACATTTCCCAGTAGGCGTGATTAAAACAATCTTGAAGCATGGATTCCGTTTCGTCAGACCAGCGTTGAACACTCCTTACCACGGGTACTTCCTGTTTAAGTTTCTGCCTATAGGTGGGGAGGAGCAGAATGGAGGCGTGATCTGATTTGCCGAAAGGGAGGGCGGGGGAGGTCCTTGTAGCCAGCCCAGAAGGGGGAGTAGCAATGGCAAAGAGTGCTCCATGTGCGAGTAGCATAGGTAGCATTTTCCTCAGATCTCCTTTATTAAAGTTCCCAGCTACATTAACTGCGGCCTCAGGATATGCGGTTTCGGTCAATGTTTGTCTATGGAGATTGCATGACTCTGTGCTCGATTTTATACATCAGTCATCAACGGGTGTGGCTGAAATAGCCGAATCCACTAATTTGAATGGGTGTCCACATACTTTTCTATATGCTGTACAGTGTAGATGTCCTAATGTCCAGAAGTTATTTCCGGGGTCATAGGAAACAATGGTGGAAACATTATGTACAGAAAAATACATCAGTGACAATATACAATGAGAATACAACTGTTAATCGATGGTTATTTGTGTCAATGTAGTCTATCCTACGTGTGAAAAACGTAGTGGAATGTCACTGCCTCAATCACTGATGTGTCTCAGAAACCCTGACAGCAGTGACCAGGATCTGGGATTAATGAAGGACTCTCTTTGGTAACTTCCAAAAGGGAAAAATGTTTAGATTCAAACTCAAAGTTAAGTAGGCAAAACCTTTTTTTAGTGAAGGTAGTTGGATGCAATCGAGCCACTTGTGAAATAACCTCTGTGATCTCCATCTCACTATTCATTTGTGTCCTGGGGGTGTGGCCAACAAGCAGATAAGGCAGTGTGTCCTGGGGGTGTGGCCAACAAGAGGATAAGGCAGTGTGTCCTGGGGGTGTGGCCAACAAGCAGATAAGGTGGTGTGTCCTGGGGGTGTGGCCAACAAGAGGATAAGGCAGTGTGTCCTGGGGGTGTGGCCAACAAGCAGATAAGGCAGTGTGTCCTGGGGATGTGGCCAACAAGCAGATAAGGCAGTGTGTCCTGGGGGTGTGGCCAACAAGAGGATAAGGCAGTGTGTCCTGGGGGTGTGGCCAACAAGCAGATAAGGCAGTGTGTCCTGGGGATGTGGCCAACAAGAGGATAAGTCAGTGTGTCCTGGGGGTGTGGCCAACAAGAGGATAAGTCAGTGTGTCCTGGGGATGTGGCCAACAAGCAGATAAGGCAGTGTGTCCTGGGGGTGTGGCCAACAAGAGGATAAGGCAGTGTGTCCTGGGGGTGTGGCCAACAAGCAGATAAGGCAGTGTGTCCTGGGGGTGTGGCCAACAAGCAGATAAGGCAGTGTGTCCTGGGGTTGTGGCCAACAAGCAGATAAGGCAGTGTGCCCTGGGGATGTGGCCAAAAAGCAGATAAGGCAGTGTGCCCTGGGGATGTGGCCAACAAGAGGATAAGGCAGTGTGTCCTGGGGGGGAATGTGGCCAACAAGCAGATAAGGCAGTGTGTCCTGGGGATGTGGCCAACAAGCAGATAAGGCAGTGTGTCCTGGGGGTGTGGCCAACAAGAGGATAAGGCAGTGTGTCCTGGGGGTGTGGCCAACAAGAGGATAAGGCAGTGTGTCCTGGGGGTGTGGCCAACAAGAGGATAAGGCAGTGTGTCCTGGGGGGGGATGTGGCCAACAAGCAGATAAGGCAGTGTGTCCTGGGGATGTGGCCAACAAGAGGATAAGGCAGTGTGGCCTGGGGATGTGGCCAACAAGCAGATAAGGCAGTGTGTCCTGGGGGTGTGGCCAACAAGCGGATAAGGCAGTGTGTCCTGGGGATGTGGCCAACAAGCAGATAAGGCAGTGTGTCCTGGGGGGGGATGTGGCCAACAAGCAGATAAGGCAGTGTGTCCTGGGTATGTGGCCAACAAGCAGATAAGGCAGTGTGTCCTGGGGGTGTGGCCAACAAGCAGATAAGGTGATGTGTCCTGGGGGTGTGGCCAACAAGAGGATAAGGCAATGTGTCCTGGGGGTGTGGCCAACAAGAGGATAAGGCAGTGTGTCCTGGGGATGTGGCCAACAAGCAGATAAGGCAGTGTGTCCTGGGGATGTGGCCAACAAGAGGATAAGGCAGTGTGTCCTGGGGGTGTGGCCAACAAGAGGATAAGGCAGTGTGTCCTGGGGGTGTGGCCAACAAGGGGATAAGGCAGTGTGTCCTGGGGGTGTGGCCAACAAGCAGATAAGGCAGTGTGTCCTGGGGGTGTGGCCAACAAGAGGATAAGGCAGTGTGTCCTGGGGGTGTGGCCAACAAGCAGATAAGGCAGTGTGTCCTGGGGATGTGGCCAACAAGCAGATAAGGCAGTGTGTCCTGGGGGTGTGGCCAACAAGCAGATAAGGCAGTGTGTACTGGGGATGTGGCCAACAAGCAGATAAGGCAGTGTGTCCTGGGGATGTGGCCAACAAGAGGATAAGGCAGTGTGTCCGGGGGATGTGGCCAACAAGAGGATAAGGCAGTGTGTCCGGGGGATGTGGCCAACAAGAGGATAAGGCAGTGTGTCCGGGGGATGTGGCCAACAAGAGGATAAGGCAGTGTGTCCTGGGGGTGTGGCCAACAAGCAGATAAGGCAGTGTGTCCTGGGGATGTGGCCAACAAGAGGATAAGGCAGTGTGTCCTGGGGATGTGGCCAACAAGAGGATAAGGCAGTGTGTCCTGGGGGTGTGGCCAACAAGCAGATAAGGCAGTGTGTCCTGGGGATGTGGCCAACAAGCGGATAAGGCAGTGTGTCCTGGGGATGTGGCCAACAAGCGGATAAGGCAGTGTGGCCTGGGGATGTGGCCAACAAGCGGATAAGGCAGTGTGTCCTGGGGGTGTGGCCAACAAGAGGATAAGGCAGTGTGTCCTGGGGATGTGGCCAACAAGCAGATAAGGCAGTGTGTCCTGGGGGTGTGGCCAACAAGCAGATAAGGCAGTGTGTCCTGGGGGTGTGGCCAACAAGCAGATAAGGCAGTGTGTCCTGGGGGTGTGGCCAACAAGCAGATAAGGAAGTGTGTACTGGGGATGTGGCCAACAAGCAGATAAGGCAGTGTGTCCTGGGGGTGTGGCCAACAAGCAGATAAGGCAGTGTGTCCTGGGGATGTGGCCAACAAGAGGATAAGGCAGTGTGTCCTGGGGATGTGGCCAACAAGAGGATAAGGCAGTGTGTCCTGGGGGTGTGGCCAACAAGCAGATAAGGCAGTGTGTCCTGGGGATGTGGCCAACAAGTGGATAAGGAAGTGTGTCCTGGGGATGTGGCCAACAAGCGGATAAGGCAGTGTGGC
>NC_088235.1:5233297-5285797 GCF_036934945.1 Oncorhynchus masou masou
ACTAGTCCAGTATCTCTGATGATATAATACTGTATTGTAGTGATGGAGGTGGTACCTGAGACTAGTCCAGTATCTCTGATGATATAATACTGTATTGTAGTGATGGAGGTGGTACCTGAGACTAGTCCAGTATCTCTGATGATATAATACTGTCTTGTAGTGTTGGAGGTGTTACCTGAGACTAGTCCAGTATCTCTGATGATATAATACTGTATTGTAGTGATGGAGGTGTTACCTGAGACTAGTCCAGTATCTCTGATGATATAATACTGTATTGTAGTGATGGAGGTGGTACCTGAGACTAGTCCAGTATCTCTGATGATATAATACTGTATTGTAGTGTTGGAGGTGTTACCTGAGACTAGTCCAGTATCTCTGATGATGTAATACTGTATTGTAGTGATGGAGGTGGTACCTGAGACTAGTCCAGTATCTCTGATGATATAATACTGTATTGTAGTGTTGGAGGTGTTACCTGAGACTAGTCCAGTATCTCTGATGATATAATACTGTATTGTAGTGTTGGAGGTGTTACCTGAGACTAGTCCAGTATC
The DNA here is from genome assembly GCF_036934945.1 of Oncorhynchus masou masou. Taxonomy (NCBI): domain Eukaryota; kingdom Metazoa; phylum Chordata; class Actinopteri; order Salmoniformes; family Salmonidae; genus Oncorhynchus; species Oncorhynchus masou. Next base: position 5,233,852 of record NC_088235.1, read on the forward strand.
TCTGATGATATAATACTGTATTGTAGTGATGGAGGTGGTACCTGAGACTAGTCCAGTATCTCTGATGATATAATACTGTCTTGTAGTGTTGGAGGTGTTACCTGAGACTAGTCCAGTATCTCTGATGATATAATACTGTATTGTAGTGATGGAGGTGTTACCTGAGACTAGTCCAGTATCTCTGATGATATAATACTGTATTGTAGTGATGGAGGTGGTACCTGAGACTAGTCCAGTATCTCTGATGATATAATACTGTATTGTAGTGTTGGAGGTGTTACCTGAGACTAGTCCAGTATCTCTGATGATGTAATACTGTATTGTAGTGATGGAGGTGGTACCTGAGACTAGTCCAGTATCTCTGATGATATAATACTGTATTGTAGTGTTGGAGGTGTTACCTGAGACTAGTCCAGTATCTCTGATGATATAATACTGTATTGTAGTGTTGGAGGTGTTACCTGAGACTAGTCCAGTATCTCTGATGATATAATACTGTATTGTAGTGTTGAGGTGTTACCTGAGACTAGTCCAGTATCTCTGATGATGTAATACTGTATTGTAGTGATGGAGGTGTTACCTGAGACTAGTCTAGTATCTCTGATGATATAATACTGTATTGTAGTGATGGAGGTGTTACCTGAGACTAGTCCAGTATCTCTGATGATATAATACTGTATTGTAGTGATGGAGGTGTTACCTGAGACTAGTCCAGTATCTCTGATATAATACTGTATTGTAGTGATGGAGGTGTTACCTGAGACTAGTCCAGTATCTCTGATGATATAATACTGTATTGTAGTGATGTAGGTGTTACCTGAGACTAGTCCAGTATCTCTGATATAATACTGTATTGTAGTGATGGAGGTGTTACCTGAGACTAGTCCAGTATCTCTGATGATATAATACTGTATTGTAGTGTTGGAGGTGTTACCTGAGACTAGTCCAGGATCTCTGATGATATAATACTGTATTGTAGTGATGGAGGTGTTACCTGAGACTAGTCCAGTATCTCTGATGATATAATACTGTATTGTAGTGTTGGAGGTGTTACCTGAGACTAGTCCAGTATCTCTGATGATATAATACTGTATTGTAGTGTTGGAGGTGTTACCTGAGACTAGTCCTGTATCTCTGATGATATAATACTGTATTGTAGTGATGGAGGTGTTACCTGAGACTAGTCCAGTATCTCTGATGATATAATACTGTATTGTAGTGTTGGAGGTGTTACCTGAGACTAGTCCAGTATCTCTGATGATATAATACTGTATTGTAGTGTTGGAGGTGTTACCTGAGACTAGTCCAGTATCTCTGATGATATAATACTGTATTGTAGTGTTGAGGTGTTACCTGAGACTAGTCCAGTATCTCTGATGATATAATACTGTATTGTAGTGATGGAGGTGTTACCTGAGACTAGTCTAGTATCTCTGATGATATAATACTGTATTGTAGTGATGGAGGTGTTACCTGAGACTAGTCCAGTATCTCTGATGATATAATACTGTATTGTAGTGTTGGAGGTGTTACCTGAGACTAGTCCAGTATCTCTGATGATATAATACTGTATTGTAGTGATGGAGGTGGTACCTGAGACTAGTCCAGTATCTCTGATGATATAATACTGTATTGTAGTGATGGAGGTGTTACCTGAGACTAGTCCAGTATCTCTGATGATATAATACTGTATTGTAGTGTGGGAGGTGATACCTGAGACTAGTCCAGTATCTCTGATGATATAATACTGTATTGTAGTGATGGAGGTGTTACCTGAGACTAGTCCAGTATCTCTGATGATATAATACTGTATTGTAGTGATGGAGGTGTTACCTGAGACTAGTCCATTATCTCTGATGATATAATACTGTATTGTAGTGATGGAGGTGTTACCTGAGACTAGTCCAGTATCTCTGATGATATAATACTGTATTGTAGTGTTGGAGGTGGTACCTGAGACTAGTCCAGTATGTCTGATGATATAATACTGTATTGTAGTGATGGAGGTGGTACCTGAGACTAGTCCAGTATCTCTGATGATATAATACTGTATTGTAGTGATGGAGGTGTTACCTGAGACTAGTCCAGTATCTCTGATGATATAATACTGTATTGTAGTGATGGAGGTGTTACCTGAGACTAGTCCAGTATCTCTGATGATATAATACTGTATTGTAGTGTTGGAGGTGGTACCTGAGACTAGTCCAGTATCTCTGATGATATAATACTGTATTGCAGTGTTGGAGGTGTTACCTGAGACTAGTCCAGTATCTCTGATGATATAATACTGTATTGTAGTGTTGGAGGTGTTACCTGAGACTAGTCCAGTATCTCTGATGATATAATACTGTATTGTAGTGATGGAGGTGTTACCTGAGACTAGTCCAGTATCTCTGATGATATAATACTGTATTGTAGTGTTGGAGGTGTTACCTGAGACTAGTCCAGTATCTCTGATGATATAATACTGTATTGTAGTGATGGAGGTGTTACCTGAGACTAGTCCAGTATCTCTGATGATATAATACTGTATTGTAGTGTTGGAGGTGGTACCTGAGACTAGTCCAGTATCTCTGATGATATAATACTGTATTGTAGTGATGGAGGTGTTACCTGAGACGAGTCCAGTATCTCTGATGATATAATACTGTATTGTAGTGATGGAGGTGTTACCTGAGACTAGTCCAGTATCTCTGATGATATAATACTGTATTGTAGTGATGGAGGTGTTACCTGAGACTAGTCCAGTATCTCTGATGATATAATACTGTATTGTAGTGATGGAGGTGGTACCTGAGACTAGTCCAGTATCTCTGATGATATAATACTGTATTGTAGTGATGGAGGTGTTACCTGAGACTAGTCCAGTATCTCTGATGATATAATACTGTATTGTAGTGATGGAGGTGTTACCTGAGACTAGTCCAGTATCTCTGATGATATAATACTGTATTGTAGTGATGGAGGTGTTACCTGAGACTAGTCCAGTATCTCTGATGATATAATACTGTATTGTAGTGATGGAGGTGTTACCTGAGACTAGTCCAGTATCTCTGATGATATAATACTGTATTGTAGTGATGGAGGTGTTACCTGAGACTAGTCTAGTATCTCTGATGATATAATACTGTATTGTAGTGTTGGAGGTGTTACCTGAGACTAGTCCAGTATCTCTGATGATATAATACTGTATTGTAGTGTTGGAGGTGGTACCTGAGACTAGTCCAGTATCTCTGATGATATAATACTGTATTGTAGTGATGGAGGTGTTACCTGAGACGAGTCCAGTATCTCTGATATAATACTGTATTGTAGTGATGGAGGTGGTACCTGAGACGAGTCCAGTATCTCTGATGATATAATACTGTATTGTAGTGTTGGAGGTGGTACCTGAGACTAGTCCAGTATCTCTGATGATATAATACTGTATTGTAGTGATGGAGGTGTTACCTGAGACTAGTCCAGTATCTCTGATGATATAATACTGTATTGTAGTGATGGAGGTGTTACCTGAGACTAGTCTAGTATCTCTGATGATATAATACTGTATTGTAGTGTTGGAGGTGTTACCTGAGACTAGTCCAGTATCTCTGATGATATAATACTGTATTGTAGTGTTGGAGGTGGTACCTGAGACTAGTCCAGTATCTCTGATGATATAATACTGTATTGTAGTGTTGGAGGTGTTACCTGAGACTAGTCCAGTATCTCTGATGATATAATACTGTATTGTAGTGATGGAGGTGTTACCTGAGACTAGTCCAGTATCTCTGATGATATAATACTGTATTGTAGTGATGGAGGTGTTACCTGAGACTAGTCCAGTATCTCTGATGATATAATACTGTATTGTAGTGTTGGAGGTGTTACCTGAGACTAGTCCAGTATCTCTGATGATATAATACTGTATTGTAGTGTTGGAGGTGTTACCTGAGACTAGTCCTGTATCTCTGATGATATAATACTGTATTGTAGTGATGGAGGTGTTACCTGAGACTAGTCCAGTATCTCTGATGATATAATACTGTATTGTAGTGTTGGAGGTGTTACCTGAGACTAGTCCAGTATCTCTGATGATATAATACTGTATTGTAGTGTTGGAGGTGTTACCTGAGACTAGTCCAGTATCTCTGATGATATAATACTGTATTGTAGTGTTGAGGTGTTACCTGAGACTAGTCCAGTATCTCTGATGATATAATACTGTATTGTAGTGATGGAGGTGTTACCTGAGACTAGTCTAGTATCTCTGATGATATAATACTGTATTGTAGTGATGGAGGTGTTACCTGAGACTAGTCCAGTATCTCTGATGATATAATACTGTATTGTAGTGTTGGAGGTGTTACCTGAGACTAGTCCAGTATCTCTGATGATATAATACTGTATTGTAGTGATGGAGGTGGTACCTGAGACTAGTCCAGTATCTCTGATGATATAATACTGTATTGTAGTGATGGAGGTGTTACCTGAGACTAGTCCAGTATCTCTGATGATATAATACTGTATTGTAGTGTGGAGGTGATACCTGAGACTAGTCCAGTATCTCTGATGATATAATACTGTATTGTAGTGATGGAGGTGTTACCTGAGACTAGTCCAGTATCTCTGATGATATAATACTGTATTGTAGTGATGGAGGTGTTACCTGAGACTAGTCCATTATCTCTGATGATATAATACTGTATTGTAGTGATGGAGGTGTTACCTGAGACTAGTCCAGTATCTCTGATGATATAATACTGTATTGTAGTGTTGGAGGTGGTACCTGAGACTAGTCCAGTATGTCTGATGATATAATACTGTATTGTAGTGATGGAGGTGGTACCTGAGACTAGTCCAGTATCTCTGATGATATAATACTGTATTGTAGTGATGGAGGTGTTACCTGAGACTAGTCCAGTATCTCTGATGATATAATACTGTATTGTAGTGATGGAGGTGTTACCTGAGACTAGTCCAGTATCTCTGATGATATAATACTGTATTGTAGTGTTGGAGGTGGTACCTGAGACTAGTCCAGTATCTCTGATGATATAATACTGTATTGCAGTGTTGGAGGTGTTACCTGAGACTAGTCCAGTATCTCTGATGATATAATACTGTATTGTAGTGTTGGAGGTGTTACCTGAGACTAGTCCAGTATCTCTGATGATATAATACTGTATTGTAGTGATGGAGGTGTTACCTGAGACTAGTCCAGTATCTCTGATGATATAATACTGTATTGTAGTGTTGGAGGTGTTACCTGAGACTAGTCCAGTATCTCTGATGATATAATACTGTATTGTAGTGATGGAGGTGTTACCTGAGACTAGTCCAGTATCTCTGATGATATAATACTGTATTGTAGTGTTGGAGGTGGTACCTGAGACTAGTCCAGTATCTCTGATGATATAATACTGTATTGTAGTGATGGAGGTGTTACCTGAGACGAGTCCAGTATCTCTGATGATATAATACTGTATTGTAGTGATGGAGGTGTTACCTGAGACTAGTCCAGTATCTCTGATGATATAATACTGTATTGTAGTGATGGAGGTGTTACCTGAGACTAGTCCAGTATCTCTGATGATATAATACTGTATTGTAGTGATGGAGGTGGTACCTGAGACTAGTCCAGTATCTCTGATGATATAATACTGTATTGTAGTGATGGAGGTGTTACCTGAGACTAGTCCAGTATCTCTGATGATATAATACTGTATTGTAGTGATGGAGGTGTTACCTGAGACTAGTCCAGTATCTCTGATGATATAATACTGTATTGTAGTGATGGAGGTGTTACCTGAGACTAGTCCAGTATCTCTGATGATATAATACTGTATTGTAGTGATGGAGGTGTTACCTGAGACTAGTCCAGTATCTCTGATGATATAATACTGTATTGTAGTGATGGAGGTGTTACCTGAGACTAGTCTAGTATCTCTGATGATATAATACTGTATTGTAGTGTTGGAGGTGTTACCTGAGACTAGTCCAGTATCTCTGATGATATAATACTGTATTGTAGTGTTGGAGGTGGTACCTGAGACTAGTCCAGTATCTCTGATGATATAATACTGTATTGTAGTGATGGAGGTGTTACCTGAGACGAGTCCAGTATCTCTGATATAATACTGTATTGTAGTGATGGAGGTGGTACCTGAGACGAGTCCAGTATCTCTGATGATATAATACTGTATTGTAGTGTTGGAGGTGGTACCTGAGACTAGTCCAGTATCTCTGATGATATAATACTGTATTGTAGTGATGGAGGTGTTACCTGAGACTAGTCCAGTATCTCTGATGATATAATACTGTATTGTAGTGATGGAGGTGTTACCTGAGACTAGTCTAGTATCTCTGATGATATAATACTGTATTGTAGTGTTGGAGGTGTTACCTGAGACTAGTCCAGTATCTCTGATGATATAATACTGTATTGTAGTGTTGGAGGTGGTACCTGAGACTAGTCCAGTATCTCTGATGATATAATACTGTATTGTAGTGTTGGAGGTGTTACCTGAGACTAGTCCAGTATCTCTGATGATATAATACTGTATTGTAGTGATGGAGGTGTTACCTGAGACTAGTCCAGTATCTCTGATGATATAATACTGTATTGTAGTGATGGAGGTGTTACCTGAGACTAGTCCAGTATCTCTGATGATATAATACTGTATTGTAGTGTTGGAGGTGTTACCTGAGACTAGTCCAGTATCTCTGATGATATAATACTGTATTGTAGTGATGGAGGTGGTACCTGAGACTAGTCCAGTATCTCTGATGATATAATACTGTATTGTAGTGATGGAGGTGGTACCTGAGACTAGTCCAGTATCTCTGATGATATAATACTGTATTGTAGTGTTGGAGGTGTTACCTGAGACTAGTCCAGTATCTCTGATGATATAATACTGTATTGTAGTGTTGGAGGTGTTACCTGAGACTAGTACAGTATCTCTGATGATATAATACTGTATTGTAGTGTTGGAGGTGTTACCTGAGACTAGTACAGTATCTCTGATGATATAATACTGTATTGTAGTGTTGGAGGTGTTACCTGAGACTAGTCCAGTATCTCTGATGATATAATACAGTATTGTAGTGATGGAGGTGTTACCTGAGACTAGTCCAGTATCTCTGATGATATAATACTGTATTGTAGTGTTGGAGGTGTTACCTGAGACTAGTCCAGTATCTCTGATATAATACTGTATTGTAGTGATGGAGGTGGTACCTGAGACTAGTCCAGTATCTCTGATGATATAATACTGTATTGTAGTGTTGAGGTGTTACCTGAGACTAGTCCAGTATCTCTGATGATATAATACTGTATTGTAGTGTTGGAGGTGTTACCTGAGACTAGTCCAGTATCTCTGATGATATAATACTGTATTGTAGTGTTGAGGTGTTACCTGAGACTAATCCAGTATCTCTGATGATATAATACTGTATTGTAGTGATGGAGGTGTTACCTGAGACTAGTCCAGTATCTCTGATGATATAATACTGTATTGTAGTGTTGGAGGTGGTACCTGAGACTAGTCCAGTATCTCTGATGATATAATACTGTATTGTAGTGTTGGAGGTGGTACCTGAGACTAGTCCAGTATCTCTGATGATATAATACTGTATTGTAGTGTTGGAGGTGTTACCTGAGACTAGTCCTGTATCTCTGATGATATAATACTGTATTGTAGTGTTGGAGGTGGTACCTGAGACTAGTCCAGTATCTCTGATGATATAATACTGTATTGTAGTGTTGGAGGTGTTACCTGAGACTAGTCCAGTATCTCTGATGATATAATACTGTATTGTAGTGATGGAGGTGGTACCTGAGACTAGTCCAGTATCTCTGATGATATAATACTGTATTGTACTGTTGGAGGTGTTACCTGAGACTAGTCCAGTATCTCTGATGATATAATACTGTATTGTAGTGTTGGAGGTGTTACCTGAGACTAGTCCAGTATCTCTGATGATATAATACTGTATTGTAGTGATGGAGGTGGTACCTGAGACTAGTCCAGTATCTCTGATGATATAATACTGTATTGTACTGTTGGAGGTGTTACCTGAGACTAGTCCAGTATCTCTGATGATATAATACTGTATTGTAGTGTTGGAGGTGGTACCTGAGACTAGTCAAGTATCTCTGATGATATAATACTGTATTGTAGTGTTGGAGGTGGTACCTGAGAGTTGTCCTGTATCTCTGCATTAGTCAGCGGGGTGGTGGCACCGGGATCCTCATCTCTCCCAAGTGGTCATTCTCTCTTTCTCCCCTTACCCATCTGTCTATCGCCTCCTTTGAATTCCATGCTGTCACAGTTACCAGCCCTTTCAAGCTTAACATCCTTATCATTTATCGCCCTCCAGGTTCCCTCGGAGAGTTCATCAATGAGCTTGATGCCTTGATAAGCTCCTTTCCTGAGGACGGCTCACCTCTCAGTCCTGGGCGACTTTAACCTCCCCACGTCTACCTTTGACTCATTCCTCTCTGCCTCCTTCTTTCCACTCCTCTCCTCTTTTGACCTCACCCTCTCACTTTCCCCCTACTCACAAGGCAGGCAATACGCTCGACCTCATCTTTACTAGATGCTGTTCTTCCACTAACCTCATTGCAACTCCCCTCCAAGTCTCCGACCACTACCTTGTATCCTTTTCCCTCTCGCTCTCATCCAACACTTCCCACACTGCCCCTACTCGGATGGTATCGCGCTGTCCCAACCTTCGCTCTCTCTCCCCCGCTACTCTCTCCTCTTCCATCCTATCATCTCTTCCCTCTGCTCAAACCTTCTCCAACCTATCTCCTGATTCTGCCTCCTCAACCCTCCTCTTTCCCTTTCTGCATCCTTTGACTCTCTATGTCCCCTATCCTCCAGGCCGGCTCGGTCCTCCCCTCCCGCTCCGTGGCTCGACGACTCACTGCGAGCTCACAGAACAGGGCTCCGGGCAGCCGAGCGGAAATGGAGGAAAACTCGCCTCCCTGCGGACCTGGCATCCTTTCACTCCCTCCTCTCTACATTTTCCTCCTCTGTCTCTGCTGCTAAAGCCACTTTCTACCACTCTAAATTCCAAGCATCTGCCTCTAACCCTAGGAAGCTCTTTGCCACCTTCTCCTCCCTCCTGAATCCTCCTCCCCCCCCCCCTCCTCCTCTCTGCAGATGACTTTGTCAACCATTCTGAAAAGAAGGTCGACGACATCCGATCCTCGTTTGCTAAGTCAAACGACACCGCTGGTTCTGCGCACACTGCCCTACCCTGTGCTCTGACCTCTTTCTCCCCTCTCTCTCCAGATGAAATCTCGCTTCTTGTGACGGCCGGCCGCCCAACAACCTGCCCGCTTGACACCTATCCCCTCCTCTCTTCTCCAGACCATTTCCGGAGACCTTCTCCCTTACCTCACCTCGCTCATCAACTCATCCCTGACCGCTGGCTACGTCCCTTCCGTCTTCAAGAGAGCGAGATTTGCACCCCTTCTGAAAAAACCTACACTCGATCCCTCCGATGTCAACAACTACAGACCAGTATCCCTTCTTTCTTTTCTCTCCAAAACTCTTGAACGTGCCGTCCTTGGCCAGCTCTCCCGCTATCTCTCTCAGAATGACCTTCTTGATCCAAATCAGTCAGGTTTCAAGACTAGTCATTCAACTGAGACTGCTCTTTCTCTGTATCTCGGAGGCGATCCGCACTGCTAAAGCTAACTCTCTCTCCTCTGCTCTCATCCTTCTAGACCTATCGGCTGCCTTCGATATTGTGAACCATCAGATCCTCCTCTCCACCCTCTCCGAGTTGGGCATCTCCGGCGCGGCCCACGCTTGGATTGCGTCCTACCTGACAGGTCGCTCCTACCAGGTGGCGTGGCGAGAATCTGTCTCCTCGCCACGCGCTCACCACTGGTGTCCCCAGGGCTCTGTTCTAGGCCCTCTCCTATTCTCGCTATACACCAAGTCACTTGGCTCTGTCATAACCTCACATGGTCTCTCCTATCATTGCTATGCAGACGACACACAATTAATCTTCTCCTTTCCCCCTTCTGATGACCAGGTGGCGAATCGCATCTCTGCATGTCTGGCAGACATATCAGTGCGGATGACGGATCACCACCTCAAGCTGAACCTCGGCAAGACGGAACTGCTCTTCCTCCCGGGGAAGGACTGCCCGTTCCATGATCTCGCCATCACGGTTGACAACTCCATTGTGTCCTCCTCCCAGAGCGCTAAGAACCTTGGCGTGATCCTGGACAACACCCTGTCGTTCTCAACTAACATCAAGGCGGTGGCCCGTTCCTGTAGGTTCATGCTCTACAACATCCGCAGAGTACGACCCTGCCTCACACAGGAAGCGGCGCAGGTCCTAATCCAGGCACTTGTCATCTCCCGTCTGGATTACTGCAACTCGCTGTTGGCTGGGCTCCCTGCCTGTGCCATTAAACCCCTACAACTCATCCAGAACGCCGCAGCCCGTCTGGTGTTCAACCTTCCCAAGTTCTCTCACGTCACCCCCGCTCCTCCGCTCTCTCCACTGGCTTCCAGTTGAAGCTCGCATCCGCTACAAGACCATGGTGCTTGCCTACGGAGCTGTGAGGGGAACGGCACCGCAGTACCTCCAGGCTCTGATCAGGCCCTACACCCAAACAAGGGCACTGCGTTCATCCACCTCTGGCCTGCTCGCCTCCCTACCACTGAGGAAGTACAGTTCCCGCTCAGCCCAGTCAAAACTGTTCGCTGCTCTGGCCCCCCAATGGTGGAACAAACTCCCTCACGACGCCAGGTCAGCGGAGTCAATCACCACCTTCCGGAGACACCTGAAACCCCACCTCTTTAAGGAATACCTAGGATAGGATAAAGTAATCCTTCTCACCCCCCTTAAATGATTTAGATGCACTATTGTAAAGTGGCTGTTCCACTGGATGTCATAAGGTGAATTCACCAATTTGTAAGTCGCTCTGGATAAGAGCGTCTGCCAAATGACTTAAATGTAAATGTAAATGTCAGTCGTCCAACTTACAGCAGAGCCCTTCTCACACAGAGCTGCTGGCCCAGGGGTTGGCCCAGGTTTTGGCCCAGGTTTTGGTCCAGGTTTTGGCCAAGGGGTTGGCCCAGGGGTTGGCCCAGGGGTTGGCCCAGGGGTTGGTCCAGGCTTTGGCCCAGGGGTTGGCCCAGGGGTTGGCCCAGGGGTTGGCCCAGGCTTTGGCCCAGGCCAGGAACAGTGACCGCAGCACCAGGCCATACACTCTTTCACACAGTCACACACAGTCAACAACATTGTCATGCAGTGAATCCACATATATCATCACAACACTAAAGACGTGGTTTAGTGTTTACTGTGTAGGTAGTGTCCTGTCCCTGTCCTGAGCCACAGAGCCCAGAAGATTCCTCCTCAAAACAACAGGAATTATGTTAAAGACTACAGCTATATAACAGAGACTTTCAGTTCAACCATGGCAGACTGACTAGACTAATGGTACATAATGAATGACGGACTGCCCAGTTCATCATCAGTTCATATTGGAGCAGCAGCAGCTGTCTCACCTCCTACCATATTGGAGCAGCAGCAGCTGTCTCACCTCATACTATATTGAAGCAGCTGTCTCACCTCATACTATATTCGAGCAGCAGCATCTGTCTCACCTCATACTATAGTGGAGCAGCTGCATCTGTCTCACCTCATACTATAGTGGAGCAGCTGTCTCACCTCATACTATATTGGATCAGCAACTGTTTCACCTCATACTATATTGGAGCAGCAGCAGCTGTCTCACCTCATACTATATTGGAGGAGCAGCAGCTGTCTCACCTCCTACTATAATGGAGCAGCAGCATCTGTCTCACCTCATACTATAATGGAGCAGCTGTCTCACCTCCTACTATATTGGATCAGCTGAAGCTGTCTCACCTCATACTATAATGAAGCAGCTGTCTCACCTCATATTATAATGAAGCAACTGTCTCACCTCATACTATATTGGAGGAGCAGCAGCTGTCTCACCTCATACTATATTGGAGGAGCAGCATCTGTCTCACCTCATACTATAATGAAGCAGCTGTCTCACCTCATACTATATTGGAGGAGCAGCAGCTGTCTCACCTCATACAATATTGGAGGAGCAGCAGCTGTCTCACCTCATACTATATTGGAGGAGCAGCATCTGTCTCACCTCATACTATATTGGAGCAGCTGAAGCTGTCACACCTCATACTATATTGGAGGAGCAGCATCTGTCTCACCTCATACTATAATGGAGCAGCTGTCTCACCTCATACTATATTGGAGCAGCAGCAGCTGTCTCACCTCATACTATAATGGGGCAGCTGTCTCACCTCATACTATAATGGAGCAGCTGTCTCACCTCATACTATAATGGAGCAGCTGCATCTGTCTCACCTCATACTATAATGGAGCAGCTGTCTCACCTCATACTATAATGGAGCAGCTGAAGCTGTCAAACCTCCTACTATAATGGAGCAGCTGAAGCTGTCTCACCTCATACTATAATGGAGCAGCTGTCTCACCTCATACTATAATGGAGCAGCTGAAGCTGTCACACCTCCTACTATAATGGAGCAGCTGAAGCTGTCTCACCTCATACTATATTGGAGGAGCAGCATCTGTCTCACCTCATACTATAATGGAGCAGCTGTCTCACCTCATACTATATTGGAGCAGCAGCAGCTGTCTCACCTCATACTATAATGGAGCAGCTGTCTCACCTCATACTATAATGGAGCAGCTGTCTCACCTCATACTATATTGGAGCAGCTGTCTCACCTCATACTATATTGGAGCAGCAGCAGCTGTCTCACCTCATACTATATTGGAGCAGCTGAAGCTGTCTCACCTCATACTATATTGGAGGAGCAGCATCTGTCTCACCTCATACTATAATGGAGCAGCTGTCTCACTTCATACTATTTTGGAGCAGCAGCAGCTGTCTCACCTCCTACTATAATGGAGCAGCTGAAGCTGTCGCACATCCTACAATATTGGAGCAGCTGAATTTTGGAAATGCCAAACTGGGCCTGTTAGTTCTTCAAAACCAGGTTATCCATGTTTCTAGACATCTGTTAGACCTGGTGGAAAGAAAACACTTACATTACGAGAGAAAGAGATGGGGAAAAAAGATGCAGACAGTTTTGGACATCTTTTTATAACCTCTAGCTATCTCCCCTTCCCTTCCCCGTTGACAGCCTGCACCAGCCCAGTGAGCACACTCTCCAGCCAGCACTCTGAGACAATCTCCAGCAGCTTCCAGCACGCCCTCTGACACAACATGTCTGAGCGCGTGCAGAGGGAGAAGCAAAGGGGCCAGCACCTCAATCAGTAACCCTGCAGAAAGAGACAAACAATTAAGATAGCAGGTAGTCTAGAGTGTTAGACCAGTAACTGAAAAGGTCACTTAAATCTAATTCCTCCTGTAGTAAGTCGCTCTGTATAAAGAGCATCGGCTAAATTATGTAAGTCTTCTGATGAATGGAAAAGTGTTGCAGTTGACAATCATCAATGCAGGACAAACACATTGTGTTGATTTCAGCCTGGGTTACCACTGTTTCTGAACACAGGCTTTCCGACAGTGCATGGACCACAGACGTCAGGGAGCAGTCTTTTCCCTCTGCTAACAACACAGTGTTTTGACAGCGAGTGACACACATAATAATAACATACATGTCTGATGTACACAGGTAATCGTTAAAACAGCCATAAATAGGCCCTTAATCGCAATATACTATGCCTGCATTTAATAATGACTATTTTCTGAATTATATAAATTCGACATACAATCCGATGGATGGATATACACACCTCTGAGCCTGACAGGTTCTCTCCAGCGCAGTCTAAGGATATTTATAAAGGTAATGAGAAGATTCAAGTGAAGTGGAATGATTTTAGAAAGTGGGAGAGAGAGGCGTATTCTCTGAAGGAGAAAACAGTAAAATGACGGATGGTAAAGCAAGAGGACTGATGGTAAAGATGCAAGAGGACTGATGGTAAAGCAAGAGGACTGATGGTAAAGATGCAAGAGGACTGATGGTAAAGATGCAAGAGGACTGATGGTAAAGATGCAAGAGGACTGATGGTAAAGCAAGAGGACTGATGGTGATGCACGAGGACTGATGGTAAAGATGCAAGAGGACTGATGGTAAAGATGCAAGAGGACTGATGGTAAAGATGCAAGAGGACTGATGGTAAAGATGCAATAGGACTGATGGTAAAGATGCAAGAGGACTGATGGTAAAGATGCAAGAGGACTGATGGTAAAGATGCAAGAGGACTGATGGTAAAGATGCAAGAGGACTGATGGTAAAGATGCAAGAGGACTGATGGTAAAGATGCAAGAGGACTGATGGTAAAGATGCAAGAGGACTGATGGTAAAGATGCAAGAGGACTGATGGTAAAGATGCAAGAGGACTGATGGTAAAGATGCAAGAGGACTGATGGTAAAGATGCAAGAGGACTGATGGTAAAGATGCAAGAGGACTGATGGTAAAGATGCAAGAGGACTGATGGTAAAGATGCAAGAGGACTGATGGTAAAGATGCAATAGGACTGATGGTAAAGATGCAAGAGGACTGATGGTAAAGATGCAAGAGGACTGATGGTAAAAATGCAAGAGGACTGATGGTAAAGCAAGAGGACTGATGGTAAAGATGCAAGAGGACTGATGGTAAAGATGCAAGAGGACTGATGGTAAAGATGCAAGAGGACTGATGGTAAAGATGCAAGAGGACTGATGGTAAAGCAAGAGGACTGATGGTAAAGATGCAAAGGAGCGATTTCTCCTACACAAAGAATCTTTCAGGAAAAACTGAACATTTGCCATCTAACTGAGAGTCTACTCATTGAAAACATCCGAAGTTCTTCAAAGGTAAATGATTTTATTTGAATGCTTTTCTGGTTTTTGTGAAAATGTTGCCCGCTAAATGCTACGCTAAATGCTACGCTAGCTATCAATACTCTTACACAAATGCTTGTTTTGCTATGGTTGAAAAGCATATTTTGAAAATCTGAGATGACAGTGATGTTAAGAAAAGGCTAAGCTTGAGAGCTAGCATATTTATTTCATTTCATTTGCGATTTTCATGAATAGTTAACGTTGCGTTATGCTAATGACCTTGAGGCTATAAATAGGATCCCGGATACGGGATTGCTCGTCGCATGAAGTTAATAAGCGATCCCTTGCAGTGGACTTAGGACCTTCATCTCCTAATTAGCTGATGCTTTGCCGCCCCAATACGTTGCATGTGCTTTACAACAAATTCGAGATTTGGCTTTTAAAAACATTTGTTGGTCTGATGTGATTAATAAGGAGCATCCAGACACTGCACTTAATGAATTTATGAAATTATTGATAAACATGTACCTGTTAAAAACACGAAAGTCTTGACTAAGAAAACAGGTGTCCTAAAGACAATTATGCTCTTCTATGATATATATACATCGATTCAGTTTTTAAACTCCACCACGAAACTAGATAATCAAATAGTTTTAATGTTCAGGAGAGAATTCCAGGACCACGGAGCTGAGTAACTAAAACTATTTCTAGACCTGTTCTATTTTTTGGAACTGTTAGAAGCAAATGAGACAGTCATTTATATTTATTTACCGATCTGACTAAAAACAGAGATAAAATGGCATTTTACCCAATATGGCCTTATAAATCAGCGTATACCAGTGTTTAAGCCTACACAAGGTCAACGGCGACCAGCCAACAGAGCTGTAGAGATCACAATGATGTGTTAGACGTTTTGGATTTGTAATGAACCTGAGGGCTGCATGGTACACTGAATCAAGTGCCCACAGGGTAGTGGAGAATGGTACTCAACATGCACGCTACTGACGCAAGTGACTGATGATTGGTTGAAATAAATTGACAATAAGACGATTGGATGAGCTGTACTGTTAGATTTCAGTGCGGCCTTTGTTAATATTTACGGACATATTCAATCAATCCCTATATCAGTCTGCTGTTCCCACATGCTTCAAGAGGCCACCATTGTTCCTGTTCCCAAGAAAGCTAAGGTAACTGAGCTAAATGACTACCGCCCGTAGCACTCACTTCCGTCATCATGAAGTGCTTTGAGAGACTAGTCAAGGACCATATCACCTCCACCCTACCTGACACCCTAGACCCACTCCAATTTGCTTACCGCTCAAATAGGTCCACAGACGATGCAATCTCAACCACACTGCACACTGCCCTAACCCATCTGGACAAGAGGAATACCTATGTGAGAATGCTGTTCATCGACTACAGCTCGGCATTCAACACCATAGTACCCTCCAAGCTCGTCATCAAGCTCGAGACCCTGGGTCTCAACCCCGCCCTGTGCAACTGGGTACTGGACTTCCTGACGGGCCGCCCCCAGGTGGTGAGGGTAGGTAACAACATCTCCTCCCCGCTGATCCTCAACACTGGGGACCAACAAGGGTGCGTTCTGAGCCCTCTCCTGTACTCCCTGTTCACCCACGACTGCGTGGCCACGCACGCCTCCAACTCAATCATCAAGTTTGCGGACGACACAACAATGGTAGGCTTGATTACCAACAACGACGAGACGGCCTACAGGGAGGAGGTGAGGGCCCTCGGAGTGTGGTGTGAGGAAAATAACCTCACACTCAACGTCAACAAAACTAAGGAGATGATTGTGGACTTCAGAAAACAGCAGAGGGAACACCCCGCTATCCACATCGATGGAACAGTAGTGGAGAGAGTAGCAAGTTTTAAGTTCCTCGGCATACACATCACAGACAAACTGAATTGGTCCACTCACACAGACAGCATCGTGAAGAAGGCGCAGCAACGCCTCTTCAACCTCAGGAGGCTGAAGAAATTCGGCTTGTCACCAAAAGCACTCACAAACTTCTACAGATGCACAATCGAGAGCATCCTGGCGGGCTGTATCACCGCCTGGTACGGCAACTGCTCCACCCTCAACCGTAAGGCTCTCCAGAGGGTAGTGAGGTCTGCACAACGCATCACCGGGGGCAAACTACCTGCCCTCCAGGACACCTACACCACCCGATGTTACAGGAAGGCCATAAAGATCATCAAGGACGTCAACCACCCGAGCCACTGCCTGTTCACCCCGCTATCATCCAGAAGGCGAGGTCAGTACAGGTGCATCAAAGCTGGGACCGAGAGACTGAAAAACAGCTTCTATCTCAAGGCCATCAGACTGTTAAACAGCCACCACTAACATTGAGTGGCTGCTGCCAACACACTGACACTGACTCAACTCCAGCCACTTTAATAATGGGAATTGATGGGAAATTATGTAAATATATCACTAGCCACTTTAAACAATGCTACCTTATATAATGTTACTTACCCTACATTATTCATCTCATATGCATACGTATATACTGTACTCTATATCATCAACTGCATCCTTATGTAATACATGTATCACTAGCCACTTTAACTATGCTACTTTGTTTACATACTCATCTCATATGTATATACTGTACTCGATACCATCTACTGTATCTTGCCTATGCTGCTCTACCATCACTCATTCATATATCCTTATGTACATATTCTTTATCCCCTTACACTGTGTATAAGACAGTAGTTTAGGAATTGTTAGTTAGATTACTTGTTGGTTATCACTGCATTGTCGGAACTAGAAGCACAAGCATTTCGCTACACTCACATTAACATCTGCTAACCATGTGCATGTGACAAATAAATTTGATTTGATTTGATTTAACATGTCGTTGAAAAAACGTACTAAGTCTTTTCAACCTCTGCCATATCGTGGATGCAGAGCTACCTATCTAATAGAACTCAAACGGTTTTGTTTAATGGAAGCTTCTCTTATGTCAAGCATGTAAAGTGTGGTGTACCGCAGGGCAGCTCTCTAGGCCCTCTACTCTTCCCTATTTTTACCAATGACCTGCCACTGGCATTAAACAAAGCACGTGTGTCCATGTCTGCTGATGAATCAACTATATACGCGCCAGCAACCACAGCTAATGAAGTCACTGAAACCCTTAACAAAGAGTTGCAGTCTGTTTTGGAATCCGTGGCCAGTAATAAACTGGTCCTCAACATCTCTAAAAACTAAGAGCATTTGGTAAAAATCATTCCCTAAGTTCTAGATCTCAGCTGAATCTGCTAATGAATATGGTGTGGCTGTTGAACAAGTTGAGGAGACTAAATTGCTGTTACTTTAGATTGTACACTGTCATGGTCAAAACATTTAGATTCAGCAGTTGTAAAGATGGGGAGAGGTCTGTCCATAATAAAGAAATGATCTGCTTTTTTGACACTACACTCCAAAAAGCAAGTTCTGAAGGCTCTAGTTTTGTCTTGATTATTTACCAGTTGTGTGGTCGAGTGCTACAAGGGAAGACCACTGCTGAATAAAATAATTACAGTTGAAGTCGGAAGTTGACATACACCTTAGCCAAATACATTTAAACTCCGTTTTTCACAATTCCTGACATTTAATCCAAGTACAAATTCCTTTTTTAAGGTCAGTTAGGATCACCACTTTATTTGAAGAATGTGAAATTACAGAAATATAGTAGAGGGAATTATTTATTTCAGCTGTTATTTCTCTCATCACATTCCCAGTGGGTCAGAAGTTAACATACACTCAATTAGTATTTGGTAGTATTGCCTTTAAATGGTTTAACTTGGGCCCAACATTTCGGGTAGTCTTCCACAAGCTTCCCACAATAAGTTGGGTGAATTTTGGTCCATTCCTCCTGACAGAGCTGGTGTAACTGAGTCAGGTTTGTACGCCTCCTTGCTCACACACTCTTTTTCAGTTCTCCCCACAACGTTTCTATAGGATAGTGGTCAGGGATTTGTGATGGCCACACCAATACCTTGACTTTGTTGTCATTAAGCCATTTTGCCACAACTTTGGAAGTATGCTTGGGGTCATTGTCCATTTCGAAGACCCATTTGAAACCAAGCTTTAACTTCCTGACTGACGTTTGGAGATGTTGCTTCAATATATCCACGTAATTTTCCTCCCTCATGATGCCATCCATTTTGTGAAGTGCACCATGCAACCAAGCCTTAACCTCTCTGGGATATGTGGGACGCGTCCCACCTGGTCAAAAGCCAAGGAAAATGCAGAGCTCCAAATTCAAAGAAATTACTATAAAAATTTATCTTTCATTAAATCACACATGTAAGATAGCAAATTACAGCTACACTCCAGCAAACATGTCAGATTTCAAAAAGGATTTTCGGCGAAAGTAAACAATGTTATTATCTGAGGATAGCACCATAGTAAACAAAGAGAGAAACCATATTTCAACCCTGCAGGCGCAACACAAAATGCAGAAATAAAAATATAATTCATGCCTTGCTTTTGATGAGCTTCTTCTGTTGGCTTCCAATATGTCCCATAAACATCACAAATGGTCCTTTTGTTCCATTAATTCCGTCAATATATATCCAAAATGTCCATTTATTTGGCGCGTTTGATCCAGAAAAACACCGGTTCCAACTTGCTCAACATGACTACAAAATATCTCAAAAGTTACCTGTAAACTTTGCCAAAACATTTCAAACCTCTTTTGTAATACAACTCTAGGTATTTTTTAACATAAATAATAAATCAAATTGAAGACGGGATGATCTGTGTTCAATACAGGAAGAAAACAAACTGAAGCATGATTTCTGGTCACGCGCCTCTATCTAACAGTACACTTCAAGTGACCCTCGTTCAAGATGGCCGTACTTCTTCATTACACAAAGGAATAACCTCAACCAATTTCTAAAGACTGTTGACATCCAGCGGAAGCGATAGGAACTGCAAGAACATCCCTTAGAAATCTGGATTCCCAAAACCTATTGAAAAGAGAGTGACCTCAAAAAAAAAAAGAAATCTGAATGGTTTGTTCTCGGGGTTTCGCCTGCTAAATAAGTTATGTTATACTCACAGACATGATTCAAAAAGTTTTAGAAACTCCAGAGCGTTTTCTATCCACATCTACTAATAATATGCATATCTTATCTTCTGGGGATGAGTAGCAGGCAGTTGAATATGGGAATTTCATCCGGACATGAAAATACTGCCCCCTGTCACCAAGAAGTTTTAACTTCCTGACTGATGTCTTGAGATGTTGCTTCAATATATCCACATAAGTTTCCTTACAGTTGCAAACTGCAGTCTGGCTTTTTTATGGCGGTTTTGGAGCAGTGGCTTCTTCTTTGCTGTGCGGCATTTCATGTTATGTCGATACAGGACTCGCTTTACTGTGGATAGAGATACTTTTGTACCCGTTTCCTCCAGCATCTTCACAAGGTCCTTTGCTGTTGTTCGAGGATTGATTGGCACTTTTTGCACCAAAGTACGTTCATCTCTAGGAGAAAGAACACGTCTCCTTCCTGAGCGGTATGACGGCTGCGTGTTTATACTTGCGTGCTATTATTTGTACAGATGAACGTGGTACCTTCAGGCATTTGGAAATTGCTCTCAAGGATGAACCAGACTTGTGGAGGTCTACACTTTTTTTTCTGAGGTCTTGGCTGATTTCTTTTGATTTTCCCATGATGTCAAGCAAAGAGGCACTGGGTTTAAAGGTGAGCCTTGAAATACATCCACAGGTACACCACCAATTGACTCAAATTATGTCAATTAGCCTATCAGAAGCTTCCAATTGACTATTGATTATGTCAATTAGCCTATCAGAAGCTTCCAATTGACTCTTGATTATGTCAATTAGCCTATCAGAAGCTTCCAATTGACTATTGATTATGTCAATTAGCCTATCAGAAGCTTCCAATTGACTCTTGATTATGTCAATTAGCCTATCAGAAGCTTCCAATTGACTCTTGATTATGTCAATTAGCCTATCAGAAGCTTCCAATTGACTCTTGATTATGTTGACGCCTGCATCCAGCGACGTCACGAATCATATGACCTGTTTTTTTTTGCTGCCATGTCCGTTCTCCAATCCAGGGAGAGAGAGGGGGAGAGGGGAAATTACATTGAACTGTTTTCAATGTATGGAATCACTTGGGAGTTTCTGGATTTTGGGAAAACGTATTCTTTAGAAAGGGTGCTTATCTGACAAAGTGACAGGGGACAGGGGATTTAATCACGGCACCAGTCCTTGAAGGAGGTGGAAATTCAAAGGACACTTGGTGGAGATGGGGGGGGAATCAAGGCCAAACAACAACACAGTCCAGCAAAGCAGAACTATGTAATTCTGGCCATTGAGCAGGTAAAGTGAAAAGACAGTGCTTGGTATATCTCTGGCAGTGGTCAGTCACACAATCAGTCTACTTGGCTGAATGTAAAAAATGAACCCGAACTGGGGACTAACTTAACTAACAACACACACGCACACACACGCACACACACACACGCACACGCACACACACACACACACACACACACACGCACACACACACACACACACACACACACACACACACACACACACACACACACACACACACACACACACACACACACACACACACACACACACTAAGATGTACAGAATGACTTCCTCATCAATCCTACACTGTTGTTTACATGGTAATTATTATTCTTAGCAGTTCAGAGAGACATATTTCCTCAAACACCTTGTTGGCTCTTTATCGTACCTCTCTTAATAACATCAGAGATCCCTGAGCAACATGCTTTAGGCTCTGCTCTGCGACAACCAGGTTGGGACAATAGCACCAACTCACAGCAGGTTGCCAGGTTGGGACAATAGCACCAACCCACAGCAAGTTGCCAGATTGGTCCAATAGAACCAATCCACAGCAGCTTGCCAGGATGGGACAATAGCACCAACCAACATCAGGGGTACTAGGCTGTTTGACCAGATGGATTCCCTCTATAAGTTTTTTTAGAACAATCTCACCTGCTACAGAAAGGTCCCTGCTGGTTCACCTGCCGACGACCACCCCCCCACCCCCACACACACAGAGAATCCATCTGGTCTAATGAGCCACTCCACAACAAGTCAACCCCCCAACACACTCACCCAGAAAATCCATCTGGTCTATAGAGCCGCTCCACACGCAGCACCCCCCTCCCACACACACCAAGGTACCACCTCCACCACCACCACCACCACCCCCAAGGTACCACCACCACCACCAAGGTACCACCACCACCCCCACCAAGGTACCACCACCACCACCAAGGTACAACTACCACCACCACCACCAAGGTACCACCACCACCACCACCAAGGTACCACCAACACCACCACCAAGGTACCACCACCACCACCAAGGTACCACCACCACCACCAAGGTACCACCACCACCACCACCAAGGTACCACCACCACCACCAAGGTACCACCACCACCACCAAGGTACCACCACCACCACCACCAAGGTACCACCACCACCACCAAGGTACCACCACCACCACCAAGGTACCACCACCACCACCACCAAGGTACCACCACCACCACTAAGGTACCACCACCACCACCAAGGTACCCCCACCACCACCACCAAGGTACCACCACCACCACCAAGGTACCACCACCACCACCAAGGTACCACCACCACCACCAAGATACCACCACCACCACCACCAAGGTACCACCACCACCACCACCAAGGTACCACCACCAAGGTACCACCACCACCAAGGTACCACCACCACCACCACTAAGGTACCACCACCACCACCACCACCACCAAGGAACCACCACCACCACTATCAAGGTACCACCACTACCAAGGTACCACCACCACCAAGGTACCACCACCACCACCACCACCACCACCACCACCACCAAGGTACCACCATCACCACCACCACCAAGGTACCACCACCACCACCACCACCACCACCAAGGTACCACTAAGGTACCACCACCACCAAGGTACCACCACCACCACCACCACCACCACCACCACCACCAAGGTACCACCACCACCAAGGTACCACCACCACCAACCTACCACCACCACCAAGGTACCACCAAGGTACCACCACCACCAAGGTACCACCACCACCAAGGTACCACCACCACCAAGGTACCACCACCACAACCACCAAGGTACCACCACCACCAAGGTACCACCACCACCAAGGAACCACCACCACCACCAAGGTACCACCACCACCAAGGTACCACCACCACCACTATCGAGGTGCCACCACCACTATCAAGGTGCCACCACCACTATCAAGGTGCCACCACCACTATCAAAGTGCCACCACCACTATCAAGGTGCCACCACCACTATCAAGGTGCCACCACCACTATCAAGGTGCCACCACCACCACCACTATCAAGGTGCCACCACCACTATCAAGGTGCCACCACCACTATCAAGGTTCCACCACCACTATCAAGGTGCCACCTCCACTATCAAGGTGCCACCTCCACTATCAAGGTTCCACCACCACTATCAAGGTGCCACCTCCACTATCAAGGTACCACCACCACCACTATCAAGGTTCCACCACCACTATCAAGGTGCCACCACCACTATCGAGGTGCCACCACCACTATCGAGGTGCCACCACCACTATCGAGGTGCCACCACCGCTATCGAGGTGCCACCACCGCTATCGAGGTGCCACCACCGCTATCGAGGTGCCACCACCGCTATCAAGGTGCCACCACCACTATCAAGGTGCCACCACCACTATCAAGGTGCCACCACCACTATCAAGGTGCCACCACCACTATCAAGGTTCCACCACCATACCACCAAGATACTCAAACCACCACCACACCACCAGATTCAATCAGATCAAGCGTTAACCACTGATAGTCGACCGCCTTATAGCTGGTGTTTTGGCGCTGTCAGAGGTGTAACTGTGTTAGGGCTGTCAAATCGGAGAGGATGCTTGTGTGGTCATTGTCACAAAGCCACGCCCATGACACTCCCGTTAGAAGTTCAGAATGAGAAAGTGTAGGCAACCCTGTTCCTGGAGTGCCCAGGTACAGCAGGATTTTGTTCCAACTAGGCACCACACCTGACCAACTCAAATCCAATCAAATGTATTTATATAGCCCTTCTTGCATCAGCTGATATCTCAAAGTGATGTAAAGAAACCCAGCCTAAAACCCCAAACAGCAAGCAATGTAGGTGTAGAAGCACGGTGGCTAGGAAAAACTCCCTAAAAGGCCAAAACCTAGGAAGAAACCTAGAGAGGAACCAGGCTATGAGGGGTGGCCAGTCCTCTTCTGGCTGTGCCGGGTGGAGATTATAACAGAACATGGCCAAGATGTTCAAATGTTCATGAATGACCAGCCTGGTCAAATAATAATAATCACAGTAGTTGTCGAGGGTGCAACAGGTTGGCAACTCAGGAGTAAATGTCAGTTGGCTTTTTATAGCTGATCATTCAGAGTATCTCTACCGCTCCTGCAGACTCTAGAGAGTTGAAAACAGCAGGTCTGGGGCAGGTAGCACATCCGGTGAACAGGGCAGGGTTCCATACCTGCAGGCAGAAAAGTTGAAACTGGAGCAGCAGCACGGCCAGGTGGACTGGGAATAGCAAGGAGTCCTCATGCCAGGTAGTCCTGAGGCATGGTCCTAGGGCTCAGGTCCTCCGAGAGAAAGAAAGAGAGAAAGAAAGAGAGAATTAGAGAGAATACTTAAATTCACACAGGACACCGGATAAGACAGGAGAAATACTCCAGACATAAAAGACTGACCCTAGCCCCCCGACACATAAACTACTGCAGCATAAATACTGGAGGCTGAGACAGGAGGGGTCAGGAGACTCTGTGGCCCCATCCGATGATACCCCCAGACAGGGCCAAACAGGCAGGATATAACCCCACCCACTTTGCCAAAGCACAGCCCCCACACCACTAGAGGGATATCTTCTACCACCAACTTACCATCCTGAGACAAGGCCGGGTATAGCCCACAAAATTCTCCGCCACGGCACAACCCAAGAGGGGAAGCCAACCCAGAAAAGAAGACCACGTTAGTGACTCAACCCACTCAAGTGACGTACCCCTCCTAGTGACAGCATGAAAGAGCACCAGTAAGCCAGTGACTGTAACCCTGTAATAGGGTTAGAGGCAGAGAATCCCAGTGGAAATAGGGGAACTGGCCAGGCAGAGACAGCTAGGGCGGTTCGTTGCTCCAGAACCTTTCCGTTCACCTTCACACACCTGGGCCAGACTACACTCAATCATAGGACCTACTGAAGAGATGAGTCTTCAATAAAGACTTAAAGGTTGAAACCAAGTCTGCATCTCTCACATGGGTAGGCAAACCATTCCATAAAAATGGAGCTCTATAGGAGAAAGCCCTGCCTCCAGCTGTTTGCCTAAAAATTCTAGGGACAATTAGGAGGCCTGCGTCTTGTGTAGGTATGTACGGCAGGACCAAATCGGAAAGATAGGTAGGAGCAAGCCCACGTAATGCTTTGTAGGTTAGCAGTAACACCTTGAAATCAGCCCTTGCCTTAATAACAGGAAGCCAGTGTAGGGAGGCTAGCACTGGAGCAATATGATTACATTTTTGGGTTCTAGTCAGGATTCTAGCAACCGTATTTAGCACTAACTGAAGTTTATTTAGTGCTTTATCCGGGTAGCCGGAAAGTAGAGTATTGCAGTAGTCTAACCTGGAAGTGACAAAGGCATGGATTCATTTTGCTGCATCATTTTTGGACAGAACATTTTTGATTTTTGCAATGTTATGTAGATGGAAAAAAGCTGTCCTTGAAACAGTCTTGATATGTTTGTCAAAAGAGAGATCAGGGTCCAGAGTAACGCCGAGGTCCTTCACAGTTTTATTTGAGACGACTGGACGACCATCAAGATTAATTGCCAGATTCAACAGAAGATCTCTTTGTTTCTTGGGACCTAGAACAAGTCTCTGTTTTGTCCGAGTTTAAAAATAGAAAGTTTACAGCCATCCACTTCCTTATGTCTGAAACACAGGCTTCCAGCGAGGGCAATTTTGGGGCTTCACCATGTTTCATCGAAATGTACAGCTGTGTGTCATCCGCATAGCAGTGAAAGTTAACATTATGTTTTCGAATGACATCCCCAAGAGGTAAATTATATTGTGAAAACAATAGTGGTCCTAAAACAGAACCTTGAGGAACACTGAAATTTACAGTTGATTTGTCAGAGACAAACTGATATCTTCCCAACAGATAAGATCTAAACCAGGCCAGAACTTGTCCGTGTAAACCAATTTGGGTTTCCAATCTGTCCAAAATAATGTGGTGATCGATGGTATCAAAAGCAGCGCTAAGGTCTAGGAGCACAAGAACAGATGCAGAGCCTCGGTCTGACGCCATTTAAAGGTAATTTACCACCTTCACAAGTGCAGTCTCAGTGCTCTGATGGGGTCTAAAACCAGGCTGAAGCATTTCGTATACATTGTTTGTCTTCAGGAAGGCAATGAGTTGCTGCCCAACAGCATTTTCTATATTTTTGAGAGGAATGGAAGATTCAAAATCGTCCGATAGTTTTTTATATTTTCTGGGTCAAGGTTTGGCTTTTTCAAGAGAGGCTTTATTACTTTCACGTTTAGTGAGTTTGGTCCACATCCGGTGGATAGAGAGATGTTTATTATGTTCAAAAAGGAGGGTCAAGCACAGGAAGCAGCTCTTTCAGTAGTTTAATTGGAATAGTGTCCAGTATGCAGCTTGAAGGTTCAGAGGCCATGATTACTTTCACCATTGTGTCAAGAGATATAGTGCAAACACACTTGAGTGTCTCTCTTGATACTAGGTCCTGGCAGAGTTGTGCAGACTCAGGACAACTGAGCTTTGGAAGAATACTCTGATTTAAAGAGGAGTCCGTAATTTGCTTTCTAACGATCATGATGTTTTCCTCAATGAAGTTCATAAATGTGTTACTGCTGAAGTGAAAGCCATCCTCTCTTGGGGAATGCTGCTTTTTAGTTAGCTTTGCTACAGTATCAAAAATACATTTTGGATTGTTCTTATTTTCTTCAATTAAGTTGGAAAAATAGAATGATCGAGCAGCAGTGGGGGCTCTTCGATACTGCACGGTACTGTCTTTCCAAGCTAGTCGGAAGACTACCAGTTTGGTGTGGTGCCATTTCTGTTCAAATTTTCTGGAAGCTTGCTTCAGAGCGCGGTTATTTTCTGTATACCAGGGAGCTAGTTTCTTATGACGAATGTTTTTAGGGGTGCGACTGCATCTAGGGTATTGCGCAAGGTTAAATTAAGTTCCTCAGTTAGGTTGTTAACTGATTTTTGTCCTCTGACATGCTTGGGTAGGCAGAGCGAGTCTGGAAGGGCATCAAGGGCATTAACAGATTCTTTTTTGCGATTGCAAAAGTAATAAAATGGTGGTCCGATAGTCCAGGACGAACCAATTGAGCCAATTGAGAACCAATTGAGCTAATGGATCGTCCAGGTCGGTTAAATCAAAAACAACCAGGGCTGTATCCTGAGGACCTCCAGAACCAGGGCTGTCTATCCTGAGACTCTCCAGAACCAGGGCTGTCTATCCTGAGACTCTCCAGAACCAGGGCTGTCTATCCTGAGGCACACCAGAACCAGGGCGGTCTATCCTGAGACACACCAGAACCAGGGCTGTCTATCCTGAGACACACCAGAACCAGGGCTGTCTATCCTGAGGCACACCAGAACCAGGGCTGTCTATCCTGAGGCACACCAGAACCAGGGCTGTCTATCCTGAGACACACCAGAACCAGGGCTGTCTGTCCTGAGACACTCCAGAACCAGGGCTGTCTGTCCTGAGACACACCAGAACCAGGGCTGTCTATCCTGAGACACACCAGAACCAGGGCTGTCTATCCTGAGACACTCCAGAACCAGGGCTGTCTATCCTGAGACACACCAGAACCAGGGCTGTCTATCCTGAGACACACCAGAACCAGGGCTGTCTATCCTGAGGCACACCAGAACCAGGGCTGTCTATCCTGAGGCACACCAGAACCAGGGCTGTCTATCCTGAGACACTACAGAACCAGGGCTGTCTATCCTGAGACACACCAGAACCAGGGCTGTCTATCCTGAGGCACACCAGAACCAGGGCTGTCTATCCTGAGGCACACCAGAACCAGGGCTGTCTATCCTGAGACACTACAGAACCAGGGCTGTCTATCCTGAGACACACCAGAACCAGGGCTGTCTATCCTGAGGCACACCAGAACCAGGGCTGTCTATCCTGAGACACACCAGAACCAGGGCTGTCTATCCTGAGGCACACCAGGACCAGGGCTGTCTATCCTGAGGCTCACCAGA
Source organism: Oncorhynchus masou masou (assembly GCF_036934945.1). Taxonomy (NCBI): domain Eukaryota; kingdom Metazoa; phylum Chordata; class Actinopteri; order Salmoniformes; family Salmonidae; genus Oncorhynchus; species Oncorhynchus masou. The sequence goes on from NC_088235.1 coordinate 5,262,009, forward strand.
ACCAGGGCTGTCTATCCTGAGACACACCAGAACCAGGGCTGTCTATCCTGAGACTCTCCAGAACCAGGGCTGTCTATCCTGAGGCACACCAGAACCAGGGCGGTCTATCCTGAGGCACACCAGAACCAGGGCGGTCTATCCTGAGACACACCAGAACCAGGGCTGTCTATCCTGAGACACACCAGAACCAGGGCTGTCTATCCTGAGACACACCAGAACCAGGGCTGTCTATCCTGAGGCACACCAGAACCAGGGCTGTCTATCCTGAGGCACACCAGAACCAGGGCTGTCTATCCTGAGACACACCAGAACCAGGGCTGTCTATCCTGAGACACACCAGAACCAGGGCTGTCTATCCTGAGACACACCAGAACCAGGGCTGTCTATCCTGAGGCTCACCAGAACCAGGGCTGTCTATCCTGAGACACACCAGAACCAGGGCTGTCTATCCTGAGACACACCAGAACCAGGGCTGTCTATCCTGAGGCACACCAGAACCAGGGCTGTCTATCCTGAGGCACACCAGAACCAGGGCTGTCTATCCTGAGACACACCAGAACCAGGGCTGTCTATCCTGAGACACACCAGAACCAGGGCTGTCTATCCTGAGACACACCAGAACCAGGGCTGTCTATCCTGAGACACACCAGAACCAGGGCTGTCTATCCTGAGACACACCAGAACCAGGGCTGTCTATCCTGAGGCACACCAGAACCAGGGCTGTCTATCCTGAGACTCTCCAGAACCAGGGCTGTCTATCCTGAGGCACACCAGAACCAGGGCTGTCTATCCTGAGGCACACCAGAACCAGGGCTGTCTATCCTGAGGCACACCAGAACCAGGGCTGTCTATCCTGAGACACACCAGAACCAGGGCTGTCTATCCTGAGACACACCAGAACCAGGGCTGTCTATCCTGAGACACACCAGAACCAGGGCTGTCTATCCTGAGGCTCACCAGAACCAGGGCTGTCTATCCCGAGACACACCAGAACCAGGGCTGTCTATCCTGAGACACACCAGAACCAGGGCTGTCTGTCCTGAGACACTCCAGAACCAGGGCTGTCTATCCTGAGACACACCAGAACCAGGGCTGTCTATCCTGAGACACACCAGGACCAGGGCTGTCTATCCTGAGACACACCAGGACCAGGGCTGTCTATCCCGAGACACACCAGAACCAGGGCTGTCTATCCTGAGACACACCAGAACCAGGGCTGTCTGTCCTGAGACACACCAGAACCAGGGCTGTCTGTCCTGAGACACTCCAGAACCAGGGCTGTCTATCCTGAGGCACACCAGAACCAGGGCTGTCTATCCTGAGGAACTCCAGAACCAGGGCTGTCTATCCTGAGACACACCAGAACCAGGGCTGTCTATCCTGAGACACTCCAGAACCAGGGCTGTCTATCCTGAGACACACCAGAACCAGGGCTGTCTATCCTGAGACACACCAGAACCAGGGCTGTCTGTCCTGAGACACACCAGAACCAGGGCTGTCTATCCTGAGACACACCAGAACCAGGGCTGTCTATCCTGAGACACTCCAGAACCAGGGCTGTCTGTCCTGAGACACTCCAGAACCAGGGCTGTCTGTCCTGAGACACTCCAGAACCAGGGCTGTCTGTCCTGAGGCACTACAGAACCAGGGCTGTCTGTCCTGAGGCACTACAGAACCAGGGCTGTCTGTCCTGAGGCACTACAGAACCAGGGCTGTCTGTCCTGAGACACTCCAGAACCAGGGCTGTCTGTCCTGAGACACTACAGAACCAGGGCTGTCTATCCTGAGACACTCCAGAACCAGGGCTGTCTATCCTGAGACACTACAGAACCAGGGCTGTCTATCCTGAGGCACACCAGAACCAGGGCTGTCTATCCTGAGACACTCCAGAACCAGGGCTGTCTGTCCTGAGACACTACAGAACCAGGGCTGTCTATCCTGAGACACACCAGAACCAGGGCTGTCTATCCTGAGACACTCCAGAACCAGGGCTGTCTATCCTGAGACACACCAGAACCAGGGCTGTCTATCCTGAGGCACACCAGAACCAGGGCTGTCTATCCTGAGACACACCAGAACCAGGGCTGTCTATCCTGAGACACACCAGAACCAGGGCTGTCTATCCTGAGACACACCAGAACCAGGGATGTCTATCCTGAGACACACCAGAACCAGGGCTGTCTATCCTGAGACACACCAGAACCAGGGCTGTCTATCCTGAGACACTACAGAACCAGGGCTGTCTATCCTGAGGCACACCAGAACCAGGGCTGTCTGTCCTGAGACACTCCAGAACCAGGGCTGTCTGTCCTGAGGAACTCCAGAACCAGGGCTGTCTATCCTGAGGAACTCCAGAACCAGGGCTGTCTATCCTGAGACACACCAGAACCAGGGCTGTCTATCCCGAGACACTCCAGAACCAGGGCTGTCTGTCCTGAGGAACTCCAGAACCAGGGCTGTCTATCCTGAGGAACTCCAGAACCAGGGCTGTCTATCCTGAGACACACCAGAACCAGGGCTGTCTGTCCTGAGACACTCCAGAACCAGGGCTGTCTGTCCTGAGGAACTCCAGAACCAGGGCTGTCTATCCTGAGGAACTCCAGAACCAGGGCTGTCTATCCTGAGACACACCAGAACCAGGGCTGTCTATCCTGAGACACTCCAGAACCAGGGCTGTCTATCCTGAGACACTCCAGAACCAGGGCTGTCTATCCTGAGAGACTCCAGAACCAGGGCTGTCTATCCTGAGACACACCAGAACCAGGGCTGTCTATTCTGAGACACACCAGAACCAGGGCTGTCTGTCCTGAGACACACCAGAACCAGGGCTGTCTATCCTGAGACACACCAGAACCAGGGCTGTCTGTCCTGAGGCACACCAGAACCAGGGCTGTCTATCCTGAGACACACCAGAACCAGGGCTGTCTATCCTGAGACACACCAGAACCAGGGCTGTCTATCCTGAGACACACCAGAACCAGGGCTGTCTATCCTGAGACACACCAGAACCAGGGCTGTCTATCCTGAGACACTCCAGAACCAGGGCTGTCTATCCTGAGACACACCAGAACCAGGGCTGTCTATCCTGAGACACACCAGAACCAGGGCTGTATCCTGAGACACTCCAGAACCAGGGCTGTATCCTGAGACACTCCAGAACCAGGGCTGTCTATCCTGAGACACACCAGAACCAGGGCTGTCTATCCTGAGGCACATCAGAACCAGGGCTGTATCCTGAGACACTACAGAACCAGGGCTGTCTATCCTGAGGCACTCCAGAACCAGGGCTGTATCCTGAGACACTCCAGAACCAGGGCTGTCTATCCTGAGACACACCAGAACCAGGGCTGTCTATCCTGAGACACACCAGAACCAGGGCTGTCTATCCTGAGGCACACCAGAACCAGGGCTGTCTATCCTGAGACACACCAGAACCAGGGCTGTCTATCCTGAGACACACCAGAACCAGGGCTGTCTGTCCTGAGACACTCCAGAACCAGGGCTGTATCCTGAGACACTCCAGAACCAGGGCTGTCTATCCTGAGACACACCAGAACCAGGGCTGTCTATCCTGAGACACACCAGAACCAGGGCTGTCTATTCTGAGACACACCAGAACCAGGGCTGTCTATCCTGAGACACTCCAGAACCAGGGCTGTCTATCCTGAGACACACCAGAACCAGGGCTGTCTATCCTGAGGCACACCAGAACCAGGGCTGTATCCTGAGACACACCAGAACCAGGGCTGTCTATCCTGAGACACACCAGAACCAGGGCTGTCTGTCCTGAGACACTCCAGAACCAGGGCTGTCTGTCCTGAGACACTCCAGAACCAGGGCTGTCTGTCCTGAGACACTCCAGAACCAGGGCTGTCTATCCTGAGACACTCCAGAACCAGGGCTGTCTATCCTGAGACACACCAGAACCAGGGCTGTCTATCCTGAGACACTCCAGAACCAGGGCTGTCTATCCTGAGACACACCAGAACCAGGGCTGTCTATCCTGAGACACACCAGAACCAGGGCTGTCTATCCTGAGACACACCAGAACCAGGGCTGTCTATCCTGAGACACACCAGAACCAGGGCTGTCTATCCTGAGACACTCCAGAACCAGGGCTGTCTATCCTGAGACACTCCAGAACCAGGGCTGTCTATTCTGAGACACACCAGAACCAGGGCTGTCTGTCCTGAGACACTCCAGAACCAGGGCTGTCTATCCCTGGTGCAGGCTACATAGAAATGATGACACTCAAATAGAAAATCATGAAATAAAGTAATAAGGATTTCTGTCAGCCTAATCGAGGTGTACATTACATCTCCCATTCCAGTGTTCAAACGTGTTAACAAGTTGTAAACAGGGCTGCTTTGGGATTTCTGTCAATGCGACTCTGTGCAGCCAATAGCATCGTCTGCTTTCGGAATGATGACAGGACATGGCATCGGGTATTCAGTGAGGCCTTTGGGAAGAAGGGCTTACATTTTGTGCACTTAAACGTCCGAAGCCTACTTCTGAAGATTTAGGAGATACGCCTGTTGGTTTGCAGAGGTGGGTGTCTTATGTTTTCCTGGTTCATCTGTTTGTGACTCAAAAATTGAGAGTCAATTATTCTGTTGTCAGGAAGGATCGGAATGGTGGGCCGATATGTGCGTTTTGTAAGATCAGACATTCGCTTATAACGTCACGTGGGATTTAAGCGTTGACCTGGAGATTGTCTGGCTGGATATCTGCCCTCCCAAAACCAAGCCGGGGTGTCGGGGGTGTTGGGAGTGTGTTATAGGCAAGCAGAATGCATTATATGAAGGATTCGAAATTGTGTTGTCAAACTGTAATGATCCCTTGGTGAAGGAAATCATTTTGTTAGGAGATTTCATAACTGAATCATTTTGCAGAAGGAGGATTTTAAAAGATATATTTAAGTGTCTTAAAACTGTTAGAATCAGTGGACAAAAAAAATGATGTGTTTAGGGAGGAAGTAGGTCAAATTGACTGGTTGCCTGTGCTGGATAGTGTAGGGCTAGACTGTGCCTGGGAACCCTTTACATGTAGATTCTTTGATGTGGTGAATGTGATGGCTCCCATTAGATGGGTCAGGGTAAAGCAAAGATCTAGCCCTTGGTTTAATCATGACATTCTAGAATCTATCCAAGCAAGGAATAAGGCCTTTAAGAAATGTAAGAACTCTCAAGAGCAGCCTGATTTTGTCCTTTATAAACATCACAGAAATGAAGCACAGAGCAGGATGGATGAAGCAGAGAGCAGGATGGATGAAGCACAGAGCAGGATGGATGAAGCTAAAACGCTTTGGAAATCATTTAAGAAACTCGGGTGTAGTAGTACCACCAAAAACAAACTAAACCTTATTGGACTGAACATCAAGAGAGAGGAGGTATATGAAAGATCAGAGGTTTCCAATGAATTCAAGTCCATTTTTTACTTCTGTTGCCAGCAAGCTGGTTAGCAAGCTGCCCACCAGTGCTGGTTTGTATGGAAACAACCAAGCAAAAGTATTGTGCAGAGTTATGGGTCCAACCAAACACCTTTTTTTTTGCAAAGGTAGCAACAGCCAAGAGTCAGTATGCTGGTAGAGCTTAAATGCTCCAAAGCCACAGACCTGGATAATATTCCTGCAAGGTTTCTAATAGATTCTGTTGAGCAAATTGGCCACTTGTATTACGCATATCGTTCATCTCTCTCTTGAACAAGGCATCTTTCCCAGGGATGTGAAACAAGACAAAGTTATACCTCTGTATAAGAAGGGGATAAAGTCTGACCCTGGGAGTTATAGGCCTGTATTTATCCTCTGTATTAGAAGGAGATAAAGTCTGACCCTGGGAACTACAGGCCTGTATTTATCATCTGTATAAGAAGGAGATAAAGTCTGACCCTGGGAGTTATAGGCCTGTATTTATCCTCTGTATAAGAAAGAGATAAAGTCTGACCCTGGGAACTACAGGCCTGTATTTATCCTCTGTATAAGAAGGAGATAAAGTCTGACCCTGGGAGTTATAGGCCTGTATTTATCCTCTGTATAAGAAAGAGATAAAGTCTGACCCTGGGAACTACAGGCCTGTATTTATCCTCTGTAGAAGGGGATAAAGTCTGACCCTGGGAACTACAGGCCTGTATTTATCCTCTGTATAAGAAGGGGATAAAGTCTGACCCTGGGAGTTATAGGCCTGTATTTATCCTCTGTCTGAAGGGGATAAAGTCTGAGGGAGTTATAGGGATTTATCCTCTGTATAAGAAGGAGATAAAGTCTGACCCTGGGAACTACAGGCCTGTATTTATCCGCTGTATAAGAAAGGGATAAAGTCTGACCCTGGGAACTACAGGCCTGTATTTATCCTCTGTATAAGAAGGAGATAAAGTCTGAAACTACAGGCCTGTATTTATCCTCTGTATAAGAAGGAGATACAGTCTGACCCTGGGAACCCAGGCCTGTATAAGAAGGGGATAAAGTCTGACAACTACAGGCCTGTATTTATCCTCTGTATAGAAGGAGATACAGTCTGACCCTGGGAACTACAGGCCTGTATCTATCCTCTGTGTAACATCAGAGATCTCTGTGTAACTGGAGAGAGTTATACATGAGCAAATGTATGAATATGTCTGCAAACAAAGTCTCATGTATGATTTTCAGTTGGGTTTTTAGAAAAACATACTCCACTGATTCATGTCTACTTTACTTGACTGACTTCACCAGGAAAGAGATTGATGAGGGAAATCTGTGTGGAATGGTGCTGCTTGACCTACAGAAGGCCTTTGATACAGTTAACCACTGTCTCCTAATCTCCAAACTGGAGGCACTGGGGTTAAGCTACAGAAGGCCTTTGAAACAGTTAACCACTGTCTCCTAATCTCCAAACTGGAGGCGCTGGGGTTAAGCAGTATCCCTCTAGGCTGAATAAAGTCCTATTTATCGGGAAGGGAGCAAGTAGTAGAGGTTAATGGGTCTCAGGCAAAACCAATTAGTTTTGGCGTTCCGCAGGGGAGCGTGCTTGGGCCTCTGCTGTTTTTATTGTATATTAACGATATGAAAGATTCTTGTTCTTGCCGTCTTTTCCTCTATGCGGATGACTCTACACTTCCGGTGTCTCACAAAAGTAAAACTGTGTTGGAGAGAAATACTTAGCACAGAGCTTACTAACATTAGCCAATGGCTTGGAGATAATAAGCGATCTCTGCACTTACTGTAGGAAAAACTGAGGCAATTATGTCTGGATCCAGACCTAAATTGAGTAGGTCCTCTGAAATCAGAGTGGAGTTAGGGGGGTGAGGTGCTGACTACTAAAACCTCTGTTCGCTACCTGGGATGTATCCTTGACGGAAGCTTGGGAGGTGTGAGCACGGCCAATTGGGACGGTTAATGCCAGGACTAAGTTTTTGGATAGAAAGTCCAAGCTGCTTGATAAGGACTCCATGAAAGTGCGAGCCACTGCCCTCATTGAAAGCCATTTTGATTACGCTAGTACTTCCTGGTTTGGGGGTCTTATCTAAACTTCTGAAGGGGAAGCTCCAGATAGCCCAGAATAAGCTGTTCAGGGTAGTATTGAAGGTGAGTCCACGTACTCACATAGGCAGGAGCTGCTTTCAGGAACTAAACTGGCTGCCTGTTGAGGCTAGAATGTCCCAGATTAGACTAGGTTTGGTTTACAGGAGTATTTATGGTCCTGCACCCAGATATCGAACTGATTACTTCCCTCGTGTTCGGGATGCACACAAACACAGCCCCAGATCAGGTGTTGCTGATGTGTGCATATACAGGTTCAGGAGTAACGCTGGGAAAGTCTTATATACTGGAGCCTCAGAGTGGAATGAGTTGCCTGTGAAAACAACGTCTGGGCAGCTTTTTTAAATGAAGTAAAAACATGTTTGACGTCTTCTGTGCCGATATGAAAACCCCAACGACGTAACTGCAATGATGAGACGGATGTTCCTCTTCTTAGCTTTTATGTTTTATTATCTCCTGCTGGAGGAGAGAGTCAGGGAGAGAGAGAGAGAGAGAGTCAGGGGAGTTAGAGAGAGAGAGAGTCAGGGAGAGAGAGAGAGAGAGAGTCAGGGAGAGAGAGTGAGAGGGGCATAGAGAGCGAGAGAGTCAGGGAGAGAGAGAGTGAGGAAGAAAGAAAGCGAGAGAGAGAGGGAAAGGTAGAGAGAGAGAGAGATGGGGGTAGAAAGAGAAACAGAGAGAGAGAGAAGCATGCTGTAAGAAAATAGAGAGAGGAAGACGTTTTTCATGGTGTTGCGCTTTTTTAGTTTTGCCTCAACACCTCGACAAGAGGGCGAGTGTGGAGGAAAGAGAGAGGGTGGGAGAGAGAGAGGGTGGAGGAGAGAGAGGGTGGGAGAGAGAGAGAGGTTGGAGGAGAGAGGGTGGAGGAGAGAGAGGGTGGAAGAGAGAGAGAGGGTGGAGGGGAAAAAAGAGAGGGTGGGAGAGAGAGGGTGGAGGAGAGAGAGGGTGGGAGAGAGAGAGAGAGGGTGGAGGAAAGAGAGAGGGTGGAGGAGAGAGAGAGGGTGGAGGAAAGAGAGAGGGTGGGAGAGAGAGGGTGGGAGAGAGAGAGAGGGTGGAGGAGAGAGAGAGGGTGGAGGAAAGAGAGAGGGAGAGAGAGAGAGGGTGGAGGAAAGAGAGAGGGTGGGAGAGAGAGAGAGGGTGGAAGAAAGAGAGAGGGTTGGGGAGAGAGAGAGAGGGGTGGGAGAGAGAGAGGGGAGGAGAGAGAGGGTGGGAGAGAGAGAGGGTGGAGGAAAGAGCGAGGGTGGGCGAGAAAGAGAGGGTGGGAGAGAGAGAGAGGGGTGGGGGAGAGACAGAGAAGAAGTGATCATGGCCTTGCTAGAGGGGTCTTACGGTAGAGTAGAGCCTCAAATCACCCAGTAATGCTCAGGTAAATGGGTCTCCAGCTAGGTTGCCGTTACTGTGAGTGCCAGTACAGTACTTTAAGTGCAGAACATTACACGTTAGCTGGTAAGTGGCAGGTTCATAAGTGGTCAGTCTGAAGGTGCAAGAAAAACACAACTGGTTAGGCGCTCTGCTGGCTGCCGAAGCAGAACACCTTATAAACTAAACCCTGATAAGGAAACACAACTGGTTAGGGACGCTGCTGGCTGGAGGAACAGAACACCTTATAAACTAAACCAATGAAAACCCCTATAAGGAAACACCTTATTAACTAAACCAATAAAAACCCCTATAAGGAAACACCTTATTAACTAAACCAATAAAAACCCTGATAAGGAAACACCTTATTAACTAAACCAATGAAAACCCTGATAAGGAAACACCTTGTAAACTAAACCAATGAAAACCCTGATAAGGAAACACCTTATAAACTAAACCAATGAAAACCCTGATAAGGATACACCTTATAAACTGACTAACCCCTAAGGCAGGTGTTCACCACATTGACCCAACACACCTCTCCAATGGGAAAGCCATCCTGAATCTCCCAGAACTGTCCACTCTAACATCAGTCCTTCTCTCTGGCAGACACAATCCCATGTCTCAATTGTCTCAAAGCTTAAAACTCATTCCGGTACCCCATGCTTTTGTCACATCTAGGTTAGACTACTGCAATGCTCTACTTTCCGGCTACCCGGATAAAGCACTAAATAAACTTCAGTTAGTGCTAAATACGGCTGCTAGAATCCTGACTAGAACCCAAAAATTTGATCATATTACTCCAGTGCTAGCCTCCCTACACTGGCTTCCTGTCAAAGCAAGGGCTGATTTCAAGATTTTACTGCTAACCTACAAAGCATTACATGGGCTTGCTCCTACCTATCTCTCTGATTTGGTCCTGCCGTACATACCTACACGTACGCTACGGTCACAAGACGCAGGCCTCCTAATTGTCCCTAGAATTTCTAAGCAAACAGCTGGAGGTAGGGCTTTCTCCTAAAGAGCTCCATTTTTATGGAACGGTCTGCCTACCCATGTCAGAGACGCAAACTCGGTCTCAACCTTTAAGTCTTTACTGAAGACTCATCTCTTCAGTGGGTCATATGATTGAGTGTTGTCTGGCCCAGGAGTGGGAAGGTGAACGGAAAGGCTCTGGAGCAACGAACCACCCTTGCTGTCTCTGCCTGGCCGGTTCCCCTCTTTCCACTGGGATTCTCTGCCTCTAACCCTATTACAGGGGCTGAGTCACTGGCTTACTGGGGCTCTCTCATGCCGTCCCTGGAAGGGGTGCGTCACCTGAGTGGGTTGATTCACTGATGTGGTCATCCTGTCTGGGTTGGCACCCCCCCTTGGGTTGTGCCATGGCGGAGATCTTTGCGGGCTATACTCAGATTTGTCTCAGGATGGTAAGTTGGTGGTTGAAGATATCCCTATAGTGGTGTGGGGGCTGTGCTTTGGCAAAGTGGGTGGGGTTATATCCTTCCTGTTTGGCCCTGTCCGGGGGTGTCCTCAGATGGGGACACAGTGTCTCCTGACCCCTCCTGTCTCAGCCTCCAGTATTTATGCTGCAGTAGTTTACGTGTCGGGGGGCTGGGGTCAGTTTGTTATATCTGGAGTACTTCTCCTGTCCAATTCGGTGTCCTGTGTGAATCTAAGTGTGCGTTCTCTAATTCTCTCCTTCTCTCTCTCGGAGGACCTGAGCCCTAGGACCATGCCCCAGGACTACCTGACATGATGACTCCTTGGTGTCCCCAGTCCACCTGGCCGTGCTGCTGCTCCAGTTTCAACTGTTCGGCCTTATTATTATTCGACCATGCTGGTCATTTATGAACATTTAAACATCTTGGCCATGTTCTGTTATAATCTCAACCCGGCACAGCCAGAAGAGGACTGGCCACCCCACATAGCCTGGTTCCTCTCTAGGTTTCTTCCTAGGTTTTGGCCTTTCTAGGGAGTTTTTCCTAACCACCGTGCTTCTACACCTGCACTGCTTGTTGTTTGGGGTTTTAGGCTGGGTTTCTGTACAGCACTTTGAGATATCAGCTGATGTACGAAGGGCTATATAAATAAAATTTTATTTTATTTTATTTGATTCTTTAACCTGTCTCCTCCCCCTTCATCTACCCTGATTGAAGTGGATTTAACAAGTGACATCAATAAGGGATCATAGCTTCACCTCGATTCACCTGGTCAGTCAATGTCATGGAGAGAGCATGTGTTCCTCATGTTTTGTGTACTCAGTGTATGCTAACACCCATGGCTGATCATCCCACGTTCGTGATAATGGAGGGACCAAGGAGCAGCGTGATTATAGTTCCACATCTTATTTAAAGTGAAACTTCAGCAAAACAATAAACAAACAACGAAACGTGACCTACGTGGTGCAGCATGCACAATACACAAAACAATATCCCACAACCCAGGTGGGAACAATGGAGAACTTAAATATGATCCCCAATTAGAGACAATGACAATCAGCTGCCTCTAATTGGGAAACATACAACAAAAACAAACACAGATATAGGAAAACTAGAACACCACCCCTAGTCAAGCCCTGACCTACAACACCATAGAGAACCCCGAGGGGTCTAGTGTCGAGTGTCGGCGGAGGCTCCGGGGCGGGTCGTAGCCCGAGGGCTCTCTATGGTCGAGGCGTGACACCTGAACTTGACACACAGGTGAAGAATGATCTCTCAAGGTGTGGTGACTCATGCATTTGCCTGGGAAACTGCTGAGTAATCCCAACATTCCTATAAGGACATCATGCCATCTATGGTCAACAAGCGGTCCCTTAGGATGGTCAAACGTGTACAGTTCATTCGGGAGAGTATTCAGACCACTTGACTTTTTTCTACATTTTGTTTCATTGCAGCGTTATTCTAAATCATTTTTTTCCCACTCGTCAATCTACACACAATACCCCCAAAATGACAAAGCAAAATTATGTTTTTAGAAATTTCTTCAAATGTATTAAAAATATTTACATAAGTATTCAGACCCTTTACTCAGTACTTTGTTGAAGCACCTTTGGCAGCAATTACAACCTCGAGTCTTATTTGGTATGACGTTACAAGCTTGGCACACCAGTATTTGGGGACTTTCTCCCATTCTCCTCTGCAGATTCTCTCAAACTTTGTCAGGTTGGATGGGGAGCATTGCTACACAGCTATTTTCAGGTCTCTCCAGAGATGTTCGATCGGGTTCATGTCCGGGCTCTGGCTGGGCCACTCAAGGACATTCAGAGACTTGTCCCGAAGCCAATCCTGTGTTGTCTTGTCTGTTTGCTTAGGGTTGTTGTTCTGTTGGAAGGTGAACCTTTGACCCAGTCTGAGGTCCTGGGCGATCTGGAGCAGGTTTTCATCAAGGATCTCTCTGTACTTTGCGCCGTTCATTTTATCCTTCCCCAGATCTGTGCCTAGACACAATCCTGTCTCGGTGCTCTAAGGACAATTCCTTCGACCTCATGGCTTGGTTTTTGCTCTGACATGCTCTGTCAACTGTTGGACCTTAAATAGACATGTGTGTGCCTTTCCAAATCATGTCCAATCAATTGAATGTACCACAGGTGGACTCCAATCAAGTTGTAGAAACATCTCAAGGATGATCAATGGAAACAGGATGCACCTGAGCTCAATTTTGAGTCTCAAAGCAAAGGGTTTGAATACTTATGTAAATAAGGTATTTCTGTTTATTATTTTATACATTTGCAAACATTTCTAAAAACCTGTTTTCGTTTTGTCATTATGGAGTATTGTGTGAAGATTGATGAGGAAAATCAATAATTTAATTAGTTTTAGAATAAGGCTGTAACCATGCTTGACTAGCTCCACCTCCTCTGCTGGGGATTGGCTGGGAGAGAGTGGTCTTTGTCCACCATGCTTGACCAGCTCCACCTCCTCTGCTGGGGATTGGCTGGGAGAGAGTGGTCTTTGTCCACCATGCTTGACCAGCTCCACCTCCTCTGCTGGGGATTGGCTGGGAGAGAGTGGTCTTTGTCCACCATGCTTGACCAGCTCCGCCTCCTCTGCAAACCCTTTACTGTCCATCAGAGCCCAGGGATGATCTTCAGATGTATATACTGTATATGTGGAGCTATGCTACATCCCTCATAAAAAAAACTTCATAGTCCTAGTCTATGACCTGCACTATAGTTCTGGTCAGGCCCCAGCACTACAACCACCACTGGCTACTGGTCAGGCCCCAGAACTACAACTACCACTGGCTACTGGTCAGACCCCAGAACTACAACTACCACTGGCTACTGGTCAGGCCCCAGAACTACAACTACCACTGGCTACTGGTCAGACCCCAGAACTACAACTACCACTGGCTACTGGTCAGGCCCCAGAACTACAACTACCACTGGCTACTGGTCAGGCCCCAGAACTACAACTACCACTGGCTACTGGTCAGGCCCCAGACCTACAACTACCACGGTCTACTGGTCAGGCCCCAGAACTACAACTACCACTGGCTACTGGTCAGACCCCAGAACTACAACTACCACTGGCTACTGGTCAGGTCCCAGAACTATAACTACCACTGGCTACTGGTCAGACCCCAGAACTACAACTACCACTGGCTACTGGTCAGGCCCCAGAACTACAACCACCACTGGCTACTGGTCAGGCCCCAGAACTACAACTACCACTGGCTACTGGTCAGGCCCCAGAACTACAACTACCACTGGCTACTGGTCAGGCCCCAGAACTACAACTACCACTGGCTACTGGTCAGGCCCCAGAACTACAACTACCACTGGCTACTGGTCAGGGCCCAGAACTACAACTACCACTGGCTACTGGTCAGGCCCCAGAACTACAACCACCACTGGCTACTGGTCAGGCCCCAGAACTACAACCACCACTGGCTACTGGTCAGACCCCAGAACTACAACTACCACTGGCTACTTTGTCAGGCCCCAGAACTACACATTACCACTGTCTACTGGTCAGGCCCCAGAACTTACAACCACCACTGGCTTTTTGGCTGGTCAGGCCCACAGAACTACAACCACCACTAGAGTAACTGGTCAGGCCCCAGAACTACAACTAGCACTGGCTACTGGTCAGGTACTTAAGAAAAAAATACAAAGTACTACATAATCAAATGGTCAAATCAAATTTTATTTGTCACATACTACCATGGTTACAGATGTTAATGCGAGTGTAGAACTACAACTACCACTGGCTACTGGTAATAACCCAGAACTAACAACTAATTCACTGGCTACTGGTCAGGCCCCAGAACTGTACATAAAGATACCAATGAGTGATGGTGCAGAGCCATAGGCAAGATATAGTAGATGGTATCAGAACTATATACATATGAGATGAGTATGGTCAAAGGCCCCAGAACTGGCTACATACATGTACTGGTCATGGATGCAGTAGATGATAGAGTACAGTATATACGTATACATATGAGATGAATAATGTAGGTCAGTAAACATTATATTAGGTAGCATTGTTTAAAGTGGCTAGTGATACTGGTTTACATCCCCCATCAATTCCCAACTAACTGGCTACTTGGTCAGTGTGTTGGCAGAGCTACTCAACTGTTAGTGGTTGCTGGTCATGGCCCCAGAACTACAGTCTCTCGGTCCCACTTTGGCTACTGGTCAGACCTTCTGGATGATACAACTACCAGTGGCTACTGGTCAGTCCCCATGATCTTTATGGCCTTCCTGTAACATCACTGGTGTACTGTCCTGGAGGGCCCCAGTTTACCACTGGCTGACTGGTCAGACCTCAGAACTACCACTGGAGGCTTACTGGTCAGGGCACAGAACTATAACTACCACTGGCTACTGGTCAGTCCCAGAACTACAACTACTGTAGAGTTTGTCAGTGTTTTTGGTGACAATTAACTCAGTTCTCACAATGTAAAAATGTACTTCCAAAGGAAATCTGGTATTTTGTCTCCATTCTGTTTTTGACACATTCATGTCCTGGTCACATTTCCAATGAAAATTTGAATCACCCAGCTTTAAGTGTGGAAAAGGGGATCCCATCTGCCTGTGACATGGTCCTCACTAAACACAAAACTGGCTGTAGTATTAAAGGATGTCTGCGTGTTGTGGTTTGTACTTAAGTAAAAACTTTAACAGAACACTGAACAGCTAATTAAATCAAACAAATCAAATTTTATTTGTCACATACACATGGTTAAAGCAGATAACAATGCAACATCAACCAGGACAATGTATGTGCTGCCAGTGTCTGAGTGTAATTAAGTTGGCCATATTGTATTCAGAATAAAATGGATTTTTTACACCAAAACAGTCTTCATGGGCATCCAGTGTTATACACATTCTAACAATTCCAAAACTAATCATCCACAAAATAAATATTCCATAAAGATATGAATGAGTGATGGTGCAGAGCAGCATAGGGATATTGGATGCCATATTGATGGTATCTAGAGTACAGTATATACATATGAGATGAGTATGTAAACAAAGTGGCATAGTTAAAGTGGCTAGTGATACATGTGGATTACATAAGGATGCAGTAGATGATATAGAGTACAAATATACGTAATAGCATATGAGATGAATAATGTCTAACTGTATTGCAAACTTATATTAGGTAGCATTGTTTAAAGTGGCTAGTGATATATTTTACATCCTTCCCATCAATTCCCATTATTAAAGTGGCTGGACGTCTGTAATTTTTTATCATTAGTGTACTGTTTCAACTTGAGATAGAAGCTGTTTTTCAAAAATCTCTCGAAATTCCAGCTTTGATGATTATGATTTGCATTTGGATGATGACATAAGGTGAACAGGCAGAACTCGGGTGGGTTTGTCCTTGATGATCTTTATGGCCTTCCTGTGACATCGGGTGGTGTAGGTGTCCTGGAGGGCAGGTAGTTTGCCCCCGATGATACGTTGTGCAGACCTCACTAACCTCTGGAGAGCCTTATGGGTTGTGGGCGGACTTTCAGTTGCCGTCCAGGCGGTGATACCGGGTCTGGGGACTGGCTAGGCCCGCCAGATGCTCTCGATTGTGCATCCGTTGCCCTGTTTGTGAGTGTTTTTGGTGACAATTAAGCAGTTCTCTTTCAATGTAAAAATTGTTGGCCTAAAGGAAATCATGTATTTTTAACTCCAGACATATTCCATGACAACCAAAAGTACAGTCCTGTCCCCTTTCTAATGTGAAAATGTTCCACCTCCACACAGCTATTAATACAACGGTTGTTATCCCTACTGCCTCCAAATCTGGTCGGGCTTAGACTAAAAACAAACACTGTGTTTTTAAAGGATGTCTCCCCATTCCTCCTGGGAGTTTGTATTGTGAAAAACATGAACAGACACTGGCTTGAGCAGCTGGCTTCAGCTCTGCAAATTTTAACCACAGAGGCAGTGGTACTTATAGTGCTCTTTTCCAGAGCTATATGAAACCCTTTTTAAAGACAGAATAACACAATACAACATCAACCAGGACAATGTATATGCAGGCGAAGATGTCTGAGTGTAGATTATGGGATTATTGTATTCAGAATAAAATGGATTTTACACCAAAACAGTCTTTCATGGGTTGCCTGTTGTACACCATTCTGAGAGAATGTCCTCTCTCATCCACAAAATTCAAATTTCCATGTGTTTGACCTCCATCAAATGGTATTGTGCCATTTGGAGAGGTGATGCCATATTGATGTCAGGCTAAATCTAGAGTGCTCCCAATGACAATCTGTGGTGCCCCAGGTCCCTGACTAAATTACAAGAATGAGGGATAAATACACTAAAAACCTTCAAGGTCTGTGGACCACAAAATTCTTAGTGGTTTAGATGATCAAAGCCCTTGTTTACATTAGTAAACAAAGTTCAAAAATCACAATGTGATTTTCGCATTTTTTCATAAAAAAACATGTCTCCTAACTGTGATTGATACAAGCTCTGATTCTTTGTAAGTTGCTAACATTTGCAGTAGTGCCCACTTCATACAGGAAACAAACAGCATTTAATATGTATCTTAATGCATTGTTTTGTAAATACAGGATACAGTGGGAGACCAAGTATTTGTACAATATTAGGTTACAGGTTTTCCTTCTTACAAAGCATTTAGCCATTGTAATGAGTTTATCATAGGTACACTTCAACTGTGAGTAGACAGAGTCTTTGAAAACAAAATGGGAAATTCACATGTGCTGATTATGATTTGCATTTTATTGCATGACATAAGTGGAGGCCTTTGATACATAGTGCACGAAAAGCAGAACTTAATATTTGGGACAGAGACCTTTGTTTGCAATTAAGAAAAGCCTTTGCTGTGTAGTGATGTTATTTTACCACTTGTTCTTGACCAGGTGATGCACACACTGCAGCTATGATTTACCCACTCCTCCATACAGAAAGATTCTCCAGATGCTTCAGGTTTTAGATTCTGTCAGCTCACAGTTGAAGTTTATCTATGATACAAATTACAGACCTCTACATTCTTTGTAAGTGGGAAAACCTGCAAAATCTGCAGTGTATCAAATACTTGTTCTCCCCACTGTACAATCAACGGAAATATAAACTATAAATATTTATGATGAATGTAATCTTTACTTTTGTATGCTCATAAATAGACACCTTTCTGAGTCAGATTTGCCGTCATTCAGTGCTGTGTGACCCCGCCTGACAAGTGTACAATATTAGGTTACATGGATTCATGTATTCCACCCCCCTCTCCAGCCAGCCATTATTTGAGTTTAGGGGGGTGTAGTGACACAATATCTACTATAGTAAAATATATGTATTTGATAAATGGGATTAGAGATGGGATAAAAGAACATGGTGCTGTTATGTTTTACATTGGGTCGGGGTATCAACATAAATGTGGAGGCCTTGCCACTAGCCTAAAAGTAGTGCACGACCTACAGAATAGGGTGCTGTTTGGGACGTAGTAAGTAACATTGAGCTTCCCTTCTAAATGGGCTCCTCCCCAAAAGCCTTTGCAGCAGTAGTGATGTTATTTTATTTCACTTGACAGCCCATGCAGACTCCTCCTGCTTCCTTATACAAATGTTGTTCATTCACGGAAAGAAAGATTGTCTCAAACGTCCTGACTGCTTCTCTTTTACAGATGTGCAGCTGCAGGGTTGTGGAGAGGTATAACTTACAACTTCAGTTAACGGACGCTTTGGGAAACATCACGCACGGACCAACACACAGACCAACACACAGACCAACACACACAGTGTGTGTGGACCTTTACACACACGCACACGCAGACACACGCAACAGGCAACACAAACAGACACACACCCAGAGGCATCGTGTTTTTAGTGGGGGGAGACTTCACCGTGGGTAGACTGAAATGCGTTACCCCACCTCCCTTCCGGCCAATCAGACCACGACTCCATCCTTTTTATTCCTGTTTCGATGTCTTTTAAACTCAAACAGGAAGTACCAGTGACGTTCACAAGTGGTCTGACGGACGCTAAGCTACAAGACTTTTTTAAACTCAAACAGGAAGTACCAGTGAAGTCGTGCTCATTTTCAATGACGGAAGTGGTCTGAGGGGCAGAATGAAGCTCAGGGACGCTACTAGCTACCAAGACTGATTCTAACAAGGACAGGAATATGGTCCCTGCCGCCCCTACACTCTAACATCCATTAACATCTAGGACCTGTCCCTACAACAGTGACATCTAACCACTAGGCTACCTGCAATCCCTACACTCTACACAATTGGCCCAGCGTCGTCCGGGTTCGGCCCGGGTAGCCCATCATTTTAAATAAGAATTTGTTCTTAACTGACATGCCTAGTTAAATAAAAGGTTAGATTCAAAAGATGTAAATGAACCGCCTGCCTTCCTGTGGCGGCTCTGTGTGTTCCAGATGCTCTAAGGCCTTACTTCCATCAGCGCTAATGGCTTCACTAGCATTTGATTTGTTTTTCCTAAGTGGTTGGGATATTCCATTATCTCCGATGAGACACATTATCCCGGCAGTTTGGATGGGTTCGGTTATGTGTGATGCAAGCCAATATAGCAGAAGAGAGGAACGGAGGAATGAAAACCAGATGTAATGTTTGTTTTTTTTCAAAACAATATTATGAACTAAATATACATTTCAAAATATAAACTTTGTCAGTCTGTTAGAAAAAAATACCCCATACTTTTAAAAATAAAAACATATTCGAAGGTTCATGCTTGAAAATGTATTTTAAAAAAAATGCATTTCTTAATTCTTTTGAAAAATGAATGCACAAAATGTTCTGGTTATTAACAAAAACCTGTGGGAAGACTTCCAATAGGGTCATGTTTATAAATGTTTGTCTATGGCTGCTTTCCATCTAGCATGAGCTAACACTTCCTTCGTTCTAACGATTAAGCGTAAAGAGCAGCACAGTTCCACAACAGCGGCTCTACAATCCCACGTCAAGGGCATTGTTAAAACTTTCTCAGGATCAATCCCAAACTGCACCCTATTCCCTAACATAGTGCACTGCCTTTGACCAGAAACACTGCTACTTTTGAGCAGGGCTCATTGGACTCAGCAGGGCCCATTGGACTCAGCAGGGCCCACTGGTCAAAAGTAATGCACTATAATAGTGGATTAGGTTCCATTTAGGACACTGCCTGTGACAGCGTTTTCATAAGCAATTTGACAGGATAGTGAGGATTTGTGCCATTAAATGAATGAAAGAACACACAACTCCAGACTGACAGTGGATTTGAGTCTTAATGGGATTAGCTGGAGATTAAATGCTCTGGTCTACAGTCTGTATTATGGAGATGTTCAAGACTTAACTTTGTATATGTCCCAAATTGCACCCTATTCCCTACCTAGTACACTACTTTTGACTGGAACCCTGTATAGGCATTGTCAAAACTAGTGCAGCTAAACAGGCAATAGGATGTTAACACTTTGGGACACCAACTGTCAGGATGAAGTCATCAGCTAAACAGGATAGAAGTACATAACACGACATTAGAGACTGACACCAACTGTCAGGATAGAAGTACATAACACTACATTAGAGACTGACACCAACTGTCAGGATAGAAGTACATAACACTACATTAGAGACAGACACCAACTGACAGGTTAGAAGTACATAACACTACATTAGAGACTGACACCAACTGTCAGGATAGAAGTACATAACACTACATTAGAGACTGTCACATAACACTACATTAGAGACTGACAGGTGTCAGAATAGAAGTACATAACACAACATTAGAGACTGACACCAACTGGCAGGATAGAAGTACATAACACTACATTAGAGACTGTCAGGATAGAAGTACATAACACTACATTAGAGACTGACAGGTTAGTCAGGATAGGAAGTACATAACACTACATTAGAGACTGACACCAACTGTCAGGATAGAAGTACATAACACTACATTAGAGACTGACAGGTTGGCAGGATAGAAGTACATAACACGACATTAGAGACTGACAGGTTAGTCAGGATAGAAGTACATAACACTACATTAGAGACTGACAGGTTAGTCAGGATAGAAGTACATAACACTACATTAGAGACTGACAGGTTAGTCAGGATAGAAGTACATAACAGAGACTGACATTAAGTACATAACACTACATTAGAGACTGACCAACTGTCAGGATAGAAGTACATAACACTACATTAGAGACTGACAGGTTAGTCAGGATAGAAGTACATAACACTACATTAGAGACTGACAGGTTAGTCAGGATAGAAGTACATAACACTACATTAGAGACTGACAGGTTAGTCAGGATAGAAGTACATAACACTACATTAGAGACTGACAGGTTAGTCAGGATAGAAGTACATAACACTACATTAGAGACTGACAGGTTAGTCAGGATAGAAGTACATAACACTACATTAGAGACTGACAGGTTAGTCAGGATAGAAGTACATAACACTACATTAGAGACTGACAGGTTAGTCAGGATAGAAGTACATAACACTACATTAGAGACTGACAGGTTAGTCAGATAGTACATAACACTACATTAGAGACTGGCAGGTTAGTCAGGATAGAAGTACATAACACTACATTAGAGACTGACAGGTTAGTCAGATAGAAGTACATAACACTACATTAGAGACTGACAGGTTAGTCAGGATAGAAGTACATAACACTACATTAGAGACTGACAGGTTAGTCAGGATAGAAGTACATAACACTACATTAGAGACTGACAACTAGTCAGCATAGAAGTACATAACACTACATTAGAGACTGACAGGTTAGTCAGGATAGAAGTACATAACACTACATTAGAGACTGACACCAACTGTCAGGATAGAAGTACATAACACTACATTAGAGACTGACAGGTTAGTCAGGATAGAAGTACATAACACTACATTAGAGACTGACAGGTTAGTCAGGATAGAAGTACATAACACTACATTAGAGACTGACAGGTTAGTCAGGATAGAAGTACATAACACTACATTAGAGACTGACAGGTTAGTACATTAGAGACTGACAGGCTAGTCAGGATAGAAGTACATAACACTACATTAGAGACTGACAGGTTAGTCAGGATAGAAGTACATAACACTACATTAGAGACTGACAGGTTAGTCAGGATAGAAGTACATAACACTACATTAGAGACTGACAGGTTAGTCAGGATAGAAGTACATAACACTACATTAGAGACTGACAGGTTAGTCAGGATAGAAGTACATAACACTACATTAGAGACTGACAGGTTAGTCAGGATAGAAGTACATAACACTACATTAGAGACTGACAGGTTAGTCAGAATAGAAGTACATAACACTACATTAGAGACTGACAGGTTAGTCAGGATGGAAGTACATAACACTACATTAGAGACTGACAGGTTAGTCAGGATAGAAGTACATAACACTACATTAGAGACTGACAGGTTAGTCAGGATAGAAGTACATAACACTACATTAGAGACTGACAGGTTAGTCAGGATAGAAGTACATAACACTACATTAGAGACTGACAGGTTAGTCAGGATAGAAGTACTTCAGATCAGACAAACGTTCCTTGCCACTTCAGACTGAATTATTTAGCAGACGATGGTTTTATTATAACTAGCACTTTCCCTCACGGGAGGCAGGAAGTAGTGATGCACGCTTTAAAAGTTAACCAGCTCTACGTTGACACAGCGAATGTGACGTACATACTGCATTTTAGGGCTGATGTATAATTTAACGTTATACATCACTGATATTTCATAATATACCAGATATATCACACCAGGCTTCACTGCTAGTGAAACCACATGCTATTTTCCTGCACTGTGAGGTCATTAGAGAGAGCCATGTGGTCGTTGATTGGTGCACAGAGTTCAGATCATTAAGAAAAACACGTGTTCACTAGCTCTCAGAGAGATGCTCGTCTATACAGGCTCCGTGGTGATCAACGTGGACATTCTCAGAGTGAGAAGCTTCACTGTTTCTGTCCGTATGCGATGTGTGATGCTAATGCTTTTCAGCTTCATGGCGGAAAAAAAGAACGTGGACAACAGCCAAGTGAGTTGGGATTTCCTGCATCGGCAGGACAGAACAGCAGCATCCGGTACGGAGTGAGGAGTGTGTCTCTTTGTCAACAAAGACTAGAGGTTCAGCTCCAGAGTTAGAATACGACACTATTTACCAAGAGACTTTTCATCTACATTTTTCATAGCTGTTAATTTACCACCACAAACCGATGCTGACATTAAGACCTCACTCAAAGAGATATTACTTCTGTCTTTTCTACCTCTCTGTTCTCTTCTCCTCTCTCCTCTCTCCTTTCTTTCTCCCTCTCTCTCTTTCTCCCTCTCTGTTCTCTGTTCTCTTCTCTCTCTCTCTCTCTGTTCTCTTCTCTCCTGTATGTTCTCTTTCTTCTCTACCTCTCTCTCTCTTCTATCTTTCTCCTCTCTCCTTTCTTTCTCCTCTCTCTTTCTCTCTCTCCCTCTCTGTTCTCTTCTCTTCTCTCTCTCCTGTATGTTCTCTTTCTTCTCTACCTCTCCCATCTCCCTCGTCTCTCTCTCTTGGCTATCTCTCTTCTACCTCTCTCCTCTCTCCTTTCTCTCTCTCCACTCTGTTCTCTCTCTCCTCTCTGTTCTCTTCTCTTCTCTCTCTCCTGTATGTTCTCTTTCTTCTCTACATCTCCCTCGTCTCTCTCTCTCTCAGCTATCTCTCTTCTACCTCTCCACTATCTCTTCTCTATCTATCCCCTACCTCTCCTCTACCACACTCTCTCTTCTATCACTCGGCTATCTCTCCTCTACCTCTCTCTCCTGTCTCCTCTACCTCTCTCCCCTCTCAATTCAATTCAATTCAATTCAAGGGCTTTATTGGCATGGGAAACATGTGTTAACATTGCCAAAGCAAGTGAGGTAGATAATATATAAAGTTAATATATAAAGTGAAATAAACAATAAAAATTAACAGTAAACATTACACATACAGAAGTTTTAAAACAATAAAGACATTACAAATGTCATATTATATATATATATACAGTGTTTTAACAATGTACAAATGGTAAAGGACACAAGATAAAATAAATAAGCATAAATATGGGTTGTATTTACAATGGTGTGTGTTCTTCACTGGTTGCCCTTTTCTCGTGGCAACAGGTCACAAATCTTGCTGCTATGATGGCACACTGTGGAATTTCACCCAGTAGATATGGGAGTTTTTCAAAATTGGATTTGTGGATCTGTGTAATCTGAGGGAAATATGTCTCTCTAATATGGTCATACATTGGGCAAGAGGTTAGGAAGTGCAGCTCAGTTTCCACCTCATTTTGTGGGCAGTGAGCACATAGCCAGTCTTCTCTTGAGAGCCATGTGTGCCTATGGCGGCCTTTCTCAATAGCAAGGCTATGCTTACTGAGTCTGTACATAGTCAAAGCTATCCTTAATTTTGGGTCAGTCACAGTGGTCAGGTATTCTGCCGTTGTGTATTCTCTGTGT